>NC_071990.2:51413214-51715000 GCF_028885655.2 Pongo abelii | reverse complement strand
TTGGTCCATTTTACAGAGAGCCAGGTGGTCTGTTTTGACAGGGCACTGATTGGTACGTTTACAATCCCTGAGCTAGACACAAAGGTTCTCCAAGTTGCCACTAGATTAGCTAGATACAGAGTGTCCACACAAAGGTTCTCCAAGTCCCCACCAGAGTAGCTAGATACAGAGTGTGGATCAGTGCATTCACAAACCCTGAGCTAGACACAGGGTGCTGATTGGTGTGTTTACAAACCTTGAGCTAGATACAGAGTGCCGATTGGTGTATTTACAATCCCCTAGCTAGACATAAAGGTTCTCCAAGTCCCCACCAGAGTAGCTAGATACAGAGTGTCGACACAAAGGTTCTCCAAGTCCCCACCAGAGTAGCTAGATACAGAGTGTCGATTGGTGCATTCACAAACCCTGAGCTAGACACAGGGTGCTGATTGGTGTGTTTGAGAGGTGACAGCGTGCTGGCAGCCCTCAATTGGAGGTTACAAAGACTAGTAAGAAGGTTGTAGCAGTACAATAGGCCAGAGATAGCAGTAGCTTGAACAGTGTCTGATATGGTGTACAGATACAAGATGCTGCTGGAGGAATGGACTAGATTATGTGAAGGAGAGGGATATATCAGGTGTAGTTTCTATGCTTCTGATTGGCGTGATTTGGTTCATATAGTGATGCCATTTACTGAGATATTTTCATTTTTACTTTTTATCATGAGTAGGTAATTGCTATAAGTAATCTATTGGGAAAATTAACTTGTACAGTCTATGTGATTGTACTCAGAAAACAAGAGGAATTCACTCGGCTATTTTGAAATGGCCTTAATAGAGCTTGTAAAATCTTGAATAGAATGTGCCAACTTAATCAGTCCCACTTAATTCACATCTTCTCCACTAATTCCCCTTCCTTTAAGAAAGCAAGTGGTAGTTTTTATTTTTCTGCCCATAACTTCACAGCTACTTTTCCTGCAACATTATCATTAATTAAAAATGGTGTAGATAAAAATAGACACTCCAAGCTAAAAGTCATTTCAAGTTGATAATTTTCTATGATTTGGGTTAGAAGAGAATAAGAGGTAATTGTTTCAGGGTCTTTAAACACCTGGAGCATAGTGTTATTTATGACCATTTGAGAAAAGACAAATGACTTCTCCTGAGAACTCCTGCAGTGAAGGTAGATAACTCGTGCCATTGCTCTGTCCACTCTCATTACTACTGAATGCTGAATGCTCTTTTCAATGAGAAATGCGCCTTTGGATGGCAACTGTGACTTGGAGGAGCCTGTCGCAAAGGAATTAGGAAGGGAAGAGTGTAGATACAAAATCACTCCATTCCTAATTCAAAGGTCACGGTAAAGCAGGAGTGCTACATTTCCCCCGCCCCACCCTTCACTTTATTCCTTCTTTTCTTTCTTCTGCCTTTCCCTCTTCTCCACACCTGCCAATCCCTGATTCTACATTTCATTTTCTCTTCTTTTCACTTTTTTTTCTTCTTCAAAGAAAACTATGCCTTAAGCCTAACAGTAAAAAAAAAAAAAAAAAAAAGAAAAAAAACTACAATTAACAAGTAATAATAAAAATAAATAACTCTCATGGCACTAGAAATAGTACATTTTATATATTCTCTTTTCACAATTAAAAATTACTGATCCTTGGGATATGTTGTAATTCTATGATGTCAAACAGCTGGTTTTTCAGAAAATGCAGTATGCTTTTTTTTTTTAAAGTCAGTAAAAGGTACTCCAAACAATTTTTAAACAGACTAAGTGATTCTCTTTCAAAATGATTATTTAGGTTTCATAGAGATATATTCTTATTATTATGGTTTTAGGTGTGTGGTCCAGTTTTTTTATTTGAAGATAACATGGGTAAAATTCACTGGTACTAGATCCCTCTCATTTCTCTGAAGGAGATAGTCTGATGTCTGAGTAATTTACAAGGATTTATGTGTAACACCTGGTTTAGGGTTTTGGCAGTTCTAATAGGAATTGCCAAGAGGAATTTGCAACTTTCCTGAATTGCATTATTGGATCATACCTAGGAAGTAAAATAAACCACGTGGTGCTTTGATAGGAGGTAGTTGTAACACTCACAAACCAACATCCCTACCATCAATGTCTCCTTAAATCCTTTGTGTGCATTTTCTAATTTCATCCTTACAATAATTGCCAGATGAATAAACAAAAGCATAAAGGCAAAATAACTTCCCCAGGATTACTCAAGTGGTAAGTGGTAAAGGAGTCCTACAAACCAGACAGTTTGAACATAGTCTTTGTTCTTGCTCATACTACAAACACATAAAAAAAAAAAAAAGCAGAATGCCAAACAATACTGAAACTATCAGTCCAATTTGGTTCTTCTAAAAATGATATATGAGGGTTTGCATATGTACAACACTAACAAAAAGAATTGAATGGTAACACCAAAAAATTGATAGTGTTTTTCCTCTGGACAATAAAAACGCACGGTGTATGAAATTTAGTCTTTCTAGTTTCCATAATATCTAAAATTTCTACTCTAAGCATACTGTTTTATGATCAAAAATGTTATTTACTAACTCAAGTTTTGGGAATACTTTAAAAGAGCAATGGTTCCTAACACTTGTCCATTACTCTGAAAATATCATTGCACTCTATGAAAGACTCTTTAGCCACATATACTACAATTTCCCTCCACATACACTCTATACTTCAGTTAACTAATGATTCTTCCCCTTTTGTGCCCTGAATGCTCCTGCCAATTTTTTCACTTTCATTATTCTGTCTCCTAAAATGCCCACTTAGCAGTTTCTGTGATGGATACAACTAGTGCTCAACAATTTCCATGTTCTTGTATACTTTCTTGATATACTTTGAGACCACATGTCCAGGACCTGTGTATGAGGATGGTGGTGTATAACAGTCTTACAGTGAAATGTGAGCAGAAGTAAAATATATGGTAAATATGTGATCAAAAATTATATATGAGGTTTTTTGGGATGGTTGTTTCTATCTACACTTTCTCTTTTCTTATCATCCAACAAAATTCAGTGGAGGATTCCTAAGACCATAGAAGATATTGAACCACTAGATGGAAGGGAAGCCTGCTTCTCAGATGAATGCAAGAGCAGAACCTCTCTGTTGACCTATGACGACTGGCAACTTAACAAGAATTAACACTTTACTATGTTAAGCCACCAAGATCAAGAGAGTATTCTGGTAGCTAGCTTACTCTGACAAAAATACCTATCTATCTTCCAAAACTTAGATAAATTGCTTGCTCAATTCTAATTGTGTCTTCAAACTGGTCCCCATATCTCCCTTATTAATTCCCCAATTATTTCTTCAAACTGGTCATTCCCCAATTGTTCCTTCAAACTGGTCCTCACACCTTCCCTATGTGAAGTACAGTACTTTTCCTTGTAAGTTGTTCTGAGTAGTTTTATGAAAGAGCTGTTCCATAAACTGTGTTTCTAGTCTATGATGAAATAAAAAACATGCACCAGAATGTAAATCAAGGTGATGCTTCCCTCACTGGTAAAATATTGTTATAAAAAGAGAAAAAAAAATCAGTTGATCTAAATGTGTGCTCAGTGATGTGTTGGATTTATATTCTTCTATTCTCATGAATCAGTAAGAAAAAGTTTATAAACTTCCAGTAGTATGGAAACTGGATTTTTGAGTAGCTCTGTTTTAGAGCAGGAATGGTTGTCTATTAGCTTACATTTGACTTATGTCTTATCTTCACTGCTAGATTGTACATACTTTGCATCTGGAATTATATTTTATTCATCATAGATTCTTCCACATTGTCTGGAAAACAGCAGATGTTCAGTAAGTGGAGAATAAATGAATGTAAACAAGTAAATTTGATGTGTTTTGAAGAAGTACATGAAATGTCATTGGGTAATGAATCTTCCAGGAATCACTAGGTGATCACCAAATGATACATGTTTTATGGGTAGTCTTCTTGTGTTTTCTTCTAGGTGAGCACTTCGTTTGGGGGGAGATTTTGTCCCTTAGGGGATACTTGGCAATATCCAAAGATACTTTTGTTTATTGTAATTGGAAGGTGTGCTATTGGCATCTAGTAGATAAAGACCAGAGATTCTGTTAAATATCTTATAATGCATAAAGCCGAACCCCAGAACAGACTTAGTGCAAATGTCCCAAATTATACCGACATGTCAACAGTGCCAAGGTTGAGAAACCCTGCTCCAGACCCCTAAAAACTAAGTACTATTCCAATATATCCAAGTGATACAAATCCAAATGACACTGGTCCAACATTTTGTAATATCAATTGCTGTTCAAAAATACATAGTCCCATAAAATAAATGTAAAGACATTTTATTAAGCAGGAAAGGTATTTATTGAAATAGAATTGCAGCCACTTGACGGTTTACTGAATGATGTTTTGTATGTGCCTAGCACTGGTGTGCCTCCTGTGGAATTTATAAAGGAAGTTTGAGAGTCAGCCCCTGATATTAAAGACTTAGTAGTCTAGTTGGAGCAATAAATGAATGATGCAAAATATTATGACAGACTATTTAACTGCTAAAACATGTGATAACATTTAGACTTTTTGTGCAACTGAATTCTGAAAGCAGGGAAAGAGCATATATACCTCAGTAAGAAAACCAATAACTCTGAATACATGTTCTATTACTGATCATTGTCAATATTTTGACTTATGTCCTATGCCTTATTATTCTTTCACACTTAGAAATATATTTTGGGGTTAAGTGAAATAGCTAAAAGGAAAAAAGTTCCTTTCCAAAATCATTTTATCCTTAGGTTAGAGGAAGAAAGGGCCTGGTGGTTTAAGAGGCAGCCATTCCTTTACTGAAGGGATATATTCTCTCAGACACTCATTCTGTTCTTTTCTTGCCATCCTTCATCACCCTGCCAGATACCTTAATGATCAAGCGTAGCATGCAAGAAGAAGCGGTTTCTTCTCCTTTCAGGAGCTAGTGTACAATTAGTCTCTTGCAAGAGTCTCCTTTTCATCCCACTGGAGAGATAGAATGGTGGAATAGGAGTCACACTATATTTTTTTTTAACTCTTGAGTTTTTAAAGAAGAGATCTAAGGTCTAGTGGGCATTAGGAGCTGAAAAAGGAAAAAGCTGCTCATTTGCCCAATAACTCATAAGAGAACTAGACAATCATCTATTCACTTAATTTAGCATGTGATAAAACTGAGACCTAAAGAGTGGAATAATTTCTGAAGGCCACTCAGTATGTGAGTGACAAAAGTAAGAGCTTTGAAACTCGTGCTTTTTCCAATAATGTTCGGAGCCCAAGAGCTGAATGAATCCAATCACTGTGGTTCTTTTTGAAGATCAGAGAAGAAAAACTAGGAAGGAAGACTGAAATGGTTAAGGGATCCCTGGTTCTCCAAATAACCCAGAACTCCACCCACATATTGGGAAAGCACCCCAACTTCCTCTCATTTTCCAGCTTTTTTGTTCAGACCTACATGGAGTTTTATTAGTAAACGCAATTGTCAGGTACCTCCAACAGGGAAATATAGTTTTTTAAACGACCTCCTCCCCTCAACAGAAGGAAAATTGTTGGCCTTGAACAGAAGGGAGTGGTTGGTGGCTGGCGAGAGAGAAAGCCTCAGCCCTAGTTCCATGCCTTTCTGTTTTTGATTGTTTAAATTAAGCCCTGTACCTATCCCCATGATAGCTCTTATTAATATGTATTTATTATAATTGTCTAGATGCTTGTCACCCAACAAGATTCCCAGCTTCCTAAGAATGGTTTCATGACTGTGGCACTGTTGACATTGGGGCCGAATGATTCTTTGTTATGTGATGGTCCTGTGCATTGCAGGATGTTTAGCAGCTGCCCAGGTCTCTACCCACTGGATGCCAGTAGCACCCCACCACACCACCACCAAGTTGTAACAACTAAAAATGTCTCTGCACATTGACAAATGTTTCTTGGGGTGGAAGGTAAATAAAAGACCTTTCCTGGTTGAGAACAGCTGTCCCTAAACATGAATACGATGTGTTAATCACCTTTGAATCCTAGCACACAGCTCAGTGGATCATGAACAAATGGTGCTCACCAAAGATTTTACCAGTCAATCTAATAATTCATTGGAGTATAGGAGCTTAAGTCTTAGAAGTGATGCATTACCTACATTTGCTAGGTTAATATGAAGGAGCACTTGTTCCCCCCAAAAGATCTCCTTTTGGAGTGCCTTCTAGTTCTATTATTATCTGTAATAAGGGTATTTTAATTTTGTAGGTTCTCATCAATAATTCTCAAGGTTCTTGTGCAGAAGAATCAACTAGAACACCAGTCATCAACACTTGATACACCCACCAGTGAAGCTTTTAAAAATATAAACACAATCTGTGTCCATTGTTACTAGTAACAGTCCTATTCTGGGGCCTTGTCCTAGTTCATCTGGGATGCTAAATTCCAGGTGGTGGGTGATGATTGCCACAATAATCAGTTTGCTCTCAGGAGAAAAAAATAAATAACAAAGACATTCAAGGGTTGTACAAGGATGGGGGAAAATGAATTGCAGAACTTATCTGTAACCATTCTCCCAGCTTCGATAACCCTGACGCCCTTAATGAGAAAGAAATACCAAGGCACAGCTGGGGATTAAAGTCAAGCCTCCCAGGCCCCTGCATGTTTTATACCAGCAACTCTCCCAGGCACAAACCATACAGAACCCAGGCCGAATGCAAGCCCTCAGGGCCTGGCCCTGGCAGTCAGACTGGATTAGAAGAGAATGCAAATCTGACTCCGCTAGGAAGAAAACACAAGGCATCAGGGTAGCAGGCGCCTCTCTTCTGCATTGTTGGGAACAATCGCTACCGTTTCAGGAGCAGAGACAGCAGCCCTTGTGAAATTTGTTCTCCACTTGCTAAGCTTCAGTTTAAATTGGAAATTCAATTTATTGCTGTGCCCCTTCAGAAGTCAGTGGTGGAGCTAATGGGAGATTTATATTTAGTGAAAGTGGAAGTGGGGAGGATAGGAAGGAGTTGCATGGAGAGTAAACAAGGGAACTGCTGGAGGGAAGTAACCACAGAAAGGGTTGTGGGTATGAGGAGCAGTTCCGTCTTCTCTCCTCTGCCCTTTGCCTCTTGCGAAGTATCTCTTTTAATGAGGTCCCCCAGTATTGTAGTGTTTTCCTGCAGGGCAGAGAGGGAGGAAGTGTGACAACAGCTTCATTAGGCCAAAGAGCAAGATAAAGCCCTTGGGCTCCTGTGCCTCCAGCCTGAGTGCCCCTTGTGGTGGTAGTTAAGCTCCTCTCCTCACAGGAAAGGGCACTTGGAAGAGAGCAGTTTCCATTGTGGAGCTCACAGAAACCAAAGATTGGGGGCCTGTTAAATTGCCTCCAGCCCTGCCTTTCACCACTGACTCTCTGTGACCTTAGGCAACTCCTTTAACCTCTCGGAGCCTCAATTTTCTCTTTGGTTAAATAGGATAAGACTAATGTTCAAACTTGCTCACCTCAAAGGACCATTTGAGGCTAAAGTAAGCTCAGCAATGGCACTATATAATATTTCACTGCTAGACTTTTAGGGGAGGGTGAGGTTGCACACAGAGGACCACGATAAGCTCATGACCACCTCACTGTGAGGTTCTCACTTTACACAGATGAGTCTCCTTCATCTATGAAGCCTCAGCATTTAGCCTAGTACCTGGAATAATAAGAACTGCCCTTTCTTGAATGCCATATTGTGTACCATATTCCATTCTTGGCACTTTTTGAACATTAGCTCATGTAAGCCTGAAAACATCACATGAGGGATGAGAGAGATACTATTATTACCATCCCCATTTGAAAAAATGGTGGAAGTTTTCAACATCACTACAAGAGATGAAGCTCAGGTCTCCTGCCCTTGAATCTAAGAGGGCCTGTGACTGCTTTGACAACCACATCTAGATGAATAAAAGCTTTCACATATTACCTTGCCAAGTTCAAGTTCAGGCTAGTGTTTAACCCCAAATCCAGACTTCTCTCTATGAGTGTCCTTTCTTTTTGAACAAAATTCAAAAATAACCCATCTCCTTTTTTTTTTTTTTTTTAAGCATGGAGTCCCTATTCTACCTCAGGAACAGAGAACCATAGTACAAACTAACCATGTTAATTGGTCATGAGGTCAGGGTAAGCCTTGGTCCCCTATAAGCCAATATTATTACTGAAGTGCTTAGAGTCTGGAATCTGATTGTCCCTATTACAGTTCAGCAACAAACATCAATACATTCTCATAACCTGAAAAGGGAAAAAAAAGCACCCTCAATTCCCTTTACTTTTTCAGCCCTCTGACATTCATGGTTTGTTAGCTTCCCATTAACAAGTGGGAGAATCCATATCACAATTGGTGCTGATTTGCCTGACCCTCACAGAAAATACTGAGTTGTATGTGTTCTCTGCAAGTTAAAGAAGAACAGGAAACCCTATGATAATGTATCATCGCTAAGATGCATCCCCAAAGTCCAGAGGAACCTTCATGCTAATGACTTCCTTTCCTTTCTTTCCTTCCTACCTTCCTTCCTTCCCTTTCTTCTTTCTTTTCCCTTTTCCCTCCTTCCTTCCCTCCCTCCCTCGCTTCGCCCTCCCTTCCCCCTCCATTCCTCCATCCCTTCCCTCCCTCCTTCCTTCCTTCCTTCCCTTTCTGCTTCCCTTTCCCTTTCCGTCCTTCCTTCCCTCCTTCCTTCCTTCCTTTCTTCCTGTCTTCCTTCCTCCCTCCCTCCCTTCTTTCCTTCCTTCCTTCCTCCCTCCCTCCTTCCTCCCCTCCCTTCTTTCCTCCCTCCCTCCCTCCTTCCTTCCTTCCTACCTTCCTTCCTTCCTCTTTCTTCTTTCTTTTTTCTTTCCCTTTTTTCTTTCTTTCTTTCTTCTTTTTTTCTTTCTTTCCTTTCTTTCCTTCTCTCTCTCTCTCTACTTTTTTTTAAGAGATGGAGACTGTATTAGGCTGTTCTTACATTCCTATAAAGAAATACATGAGACTTGATAATTTATAAAGAAAAGAGGTTTAATTGGCTCATGGTTTGGCAGGCTGCACAAGCATGGCACGAGCATCTGCTCAGCTTCTGGGAAGGCTTTGGGAAATTTTTATTCATAGCAGAAGACGAATGGGAGCAGGCACATCACATGGCCAGAGCAGAAGCAACAGAGAGAGTGTGGTGGGAATGTGCCACACACTTAAACAACTAGATCTTGCAAGAACTCACTACTATCTCTAGGACAGCACCAAGCCATAAGTGATCCACCCCCATGACCCAAACACCTCTCACAAGCTCCACCTCCAACATTGGAGATTACAATTCAATATGAGATTTGGCATGGATACATTTTCAGACTCACTGTGTTGCATAGGCTGGAATGCAGTGGCTATTTATACGTGCAATTGTGGCACACTACAGACTTGGACTCCTAGGCTCCAAGTAATCCTCCTGCCTCAGACTCTAAAGTAGTTGGGACTATAGGCACACATGCACTAGGCTGATAATGATTTATTAAAGGGTTTTTGGCCAAGATGTTTTGAGCCTGAGAGTACAAAAACCTCCTAGTTTTTCAGTGCAAATGTCTGTCCCAGTGATTCCAAGGAGATCATATTCATTTGTATAGCCTTACTTGGCCACTTGCCATCTAAGGGACAAAACACTGGGACATTAATTGCTCATATCTCATTTTGTGAATATCTGCTCCTAAGCTCTTCATTTTCTCCATTCCCTATGCCTGAAATGCCCTCTGTAACCAGACCTCTCCACTGGTCTAAATGTTGTGCTTCTTGTAAGGCATCGTTCTAGTTCAATAATTTCCACCAAGCATTCCTCTCCAAAATGCTGTTGTCTTCTGAATACTAGCAACATTTGCTCTAGATATTGTCTCCACTGGCCATTTTTTAAAAATATAACATGTGTCATGGTTAATTGCCATCATAGACACCCTTCTTCCCACGTAAATAACAAGTCATATGAGGAACAGAGAATCATCTGAAAATTTATACTATCACTAATAATTGTGGGCTTGGTGCATGTCTGTTATTTAGTGGTAAACAGATCAGACACAAGAAAGTCATTGTAGTCAGGTAAGAATAAGATCAAATGGAGAGACAGAAAAGGGGGCTCCAATCCTGGCTCTGTCACAATGAATAGACTGTGGCCATGTCATTTCCTGTGTCTAGAACTCAGTTTCCTTTTCTATAAAAATCTTGGCTTAGAGAAGATGGCCTCTCAGTCCCTTTGAACTTTACTCTGAGATCCACCAGTAAGTCAGTAACATGAAAAGAAACTTTCCCTGTTTTAGAGTGGCAGGCTTATTGGTTAACGTATGCTAACAGAGATGATGCTGAAATCTTTGTGACCTAACACAATATGAGTGGATTTCTTGCTTGCATAAAATCTAATCTGTGGCAGGAGCTGGGCTGTGCTCCACACAACCAGTCAGGGGCCCAGACAGATGGAGGCTCTTCAAATTCAACAAGGCTTCCAAAATCTCCCTGGGAACAGACATCAGGAGAGGGGAGAGAGGTTCTTGCATAGGAAGCAGAGTTTCCAGATGAAATACAGGGTGCCCTCTTAAATTTGATTTTCAAATAAACAATGAATAATTTATAGTAGATTTGTGTGGTATTTAATTACCTGAAATGTAAGTTAACTGGACATCCCATGTTTTATATTTGCTACATTTGACAACCCTGCTGGAAAGTTTTTATGTGTCCAGCCTTAAAATGGTGTTCATCACTGCCACTAACCTTCTATTAATCAGAAATTAGTCACATGATCCCACCTAGGCACAAGCGATACCCTTGCAGGGCAACTGCTTCCCGGAAACAACTCTACACCTATAGTTTTATTTGCTCTAGAGGGCAGCTGGCCACTTATGCCACTGCATAGTATTATATAAGCCTGGCTGACTGAGGAAGAACCCAAAGGAAAATAAATTATGTTTATGTATCCTTTTTTCTTATGATCTGAAAGACTTGGCATTCTTAACATGAATGGGCTGAGGCTGAATACCGGAGGAAACAGGTATTTTATCCCATTCTGAGGTTAATAAAATGAAGCCTAAATATATCAAGACAGTTTACTACCACTTTGAGAAAAAATTAGAATCAATATTTACTTCTTTTTCATTTGCTTTAATTTTCAGATCACATACATTGTCTCTATTTACATATTCTATCCTCACTCAAAAGATTCTAGAATATCATTCTGATTGAATGAGACTGGTTGTTCTTTGTATTAATTCTCAGTTCCATCATTCCATTTCTTCATATTATTTGGATTAACTACTAGTTGTTATACTGAGAAATAAGATTAACCCTTGCTTTGCTAATCAAAAGTTAAAATTAACCAACCACTATTACATAAACTGACCAGCTTTCTTCTTGGCTCTGAAAGCTATGCCAGGAATAAGCCTATTACTATGTAAAAATATCTCAGCTACTGTGGCTAGCCTCCAAGAAATAGAAAAAGGCTATAATGTCTGAAAGCTAATATGGAGTTGGGGATGGATGGGCCAGACTGCAAGATAAATGGAAAGCAGTGTGGTCTGTAGAGTGTTCGAATTTTTTTTTTCCAAAAGGAATTTTTTACCCCAGGCCAGAAGCCTTTGTGTCAGGGAGACTGTCTCATTTCTCTGCTCAAAGGCTGTCAGAGATGACTGAGATTTGAGAGCAGTTTCTGATGTTGACGAGGTCAAGGGAGGCAGCACTGCAAACCATCAGTCACTGCCTCAATGATGAGCCGAGGAGACACGTGAGCCCCACAGTGAAACCTGGAAAGCTGTTTTCTCTGGAGGAACGGGGGAAGAGGGGAGCTGCAGAAGACAGAAAGAAAGAAAAGACATAGGTCAAATGGTCATCACGAAATTTATGGCATTAGTATTCAGCTGGAATCAGAGAAACTTTCTCAATTCTAGGTGGAAATATTCAGAAGAAAGATGTGGATTAGAGGCAAAAATCATATTAATATTACTCTGCTTAATCAATATATAAAACCCTCCAATGTGCTTTTGTAAGCCTGCTTTATAAAGTTAGGACCTGCAGTGATTCTGATTCCATCTGATCATGTTTTCTAACAGCACAGGTCGGGAGCTTCCAAACTTAGACCATGGGAGCTCACTACTGGTGACGTGTTCCCTGCTTTAGGGATTTGCTGGTTTTACGTAAAGCTGGTCAGGCTACAACCCAGCCACCGTACTTTTCAAAATCAGGCATGGGCTCAGCAGAAGCAAGTCTCAGGGGACAGAGAAACATTCTGCCCTGAGAAGGATGGACCAATGGAAGTCATCATGTGCCTCCCCTTATATGTCAACCCCCTAATATGGGTCAACCCAGGGCCAGAAGGTTAGAAGCCTTAAAGCTGTGAGTGGATCCTGAAATCTTGTATGGCAATTGAGTTTCCCAGATTTCAGTTCCTGTCTGGGATAAAATGAAAGGAACATATCAGACTCAATGACTTAGCCAAATATCTTTATATCCTTTCTGAAACTTCAAAGGCTATGCAACCCAAGTCTGTATAGAGTCTACATAGAGATGTAGAGAAAAGTTATGATCTTTCTGTTAGAAATCCATAAAAATATTTCCCAATTTGGAGGATGTTTCTCCTCCTGAATCCATCCATCTAGTTCAGTGGTTCTGAATTGGAGAGGTACAGGGTTGTTGCCCCCAAGGGACATTTAGCAATGTCTGAAGATATTTTGGGTTGCCATGACCGGGGGTGGGATATGCTACTGGCATCCCCTGGGTGGAAGCTGGGGATGCTGCTAAACATTCTACAATGCTCAGGGCATGCACACCCCAATTATATGCCTGAAAATGTTAGTAGTGCTGAAGCTGAGAAACTCTCATTAATTGAGATCGGAGTACCCTCACTAAACATGAAAAAACCCCTCGAATCTTCTCATCACTATCCTGAAATTGTGATCTGGGGCTCATACACTTGTACTCCTTTGCACCCCTTCTTTCTTTTATTTTATTATTTCTCCTGTCCCTCTTTTTCTTCTGTCTGTTAAGTACCAAACTTAGTTTTTTAAAAATTCAATTGTGAGAGTAGAAAGTTCCATGCTTCTGTTATAATAATAGTAAAAGGGTCTGTTTCTTTTCGCCTCCATAAAAACCATGTTAGACAACTCTGAATTGGGGCAATTGAGTTGATCAAAGGGACAATTTGATAAATGTGACTTTGTCAAACCCTTTGGAATTGGGCTAACCTGACATCAAAGAATCCTACAAGTTTGTGTCTTCTGAGGATCCTAATAGAGTGAGAAACCTGGAAAAAGCCAGCTGGCCTCTTCCTACCCTCACCCGTGGGCTGGAGACAAATTCAGAAAGTTTTCCATTTCTCTCCACTGTCTTGCATTTTAAGACTCATATTCTATGTGACGTGCGGATTTTAGAGTTCCTGGTAGCCCATATTAGCCTTTTTAGAACTTTACATAAAATGTAAATCCTTCATTCTTGAATTACTTCTTGGACTTTCTTTTCAGCACTACTGCTTCCAGTGTTTCGTCTGTTTCCTCTTGTAGATCTTCCAAGTGGACCTTCATTTTCTCTTTGCCTGCCCATTGCTCTCATTTCTCTGTCCTCCCTTTGATTTATAATGACTCTGAATTCAGTAGCATCTGCATGTGTATAACATGTGTTTGTAGTTCCCTCAACAGGACTATAAATAAAAATGTTAAATAGCACTAACCACAGCTCTGCCTGCTCCCTGTGGTCCCCCACCAGGCAGCTTGCCCAGCTGGGTGCACTGCCATTTATCTTAACTTTGCCTCCAGTTTCTTGGCTCAAGTTCTTAATTACTTAAAAGGTAATGTGGTTTCTAATAGCAGTTGTCAGCATCTTTAAAGTTAACTTTATTTCTAAATACTTCCATTGTCTTTTCTTGGTGGCTAAAACCTTAGTGGGGGTTTAGCAACTCAAACTGTGCAATATTGTTCTCCAATACTCCAAGCATTGAGTGGTCTTTAAGGTGACTCTCAAAGCACTATATCATTTGTAAACTTAAATCAGAGGTGACTAAACTGTCAAAGCATCTGCGTGGTTCTTTGGATACCACAGAAAGTGACTTTGTGGCTCATAATATCCCTAGTCCCATCTCTTTCCTTCTACCACGTTGTCCAACATCAACTGCAAACCTTCTCTACCCATCTTTCCTCAGAGGATCCCTCAGATACATGTGAGGCAGGTATACCACAGCTACCCAGTGTTCTGTGAGACTGCCCAGGAGGGAACCTGATGGAAAAAATCAAGGCATTCTTTGCAAGGAGCCTTTCCACACCACTCTAGTCCTGCATGCAAACTTGTCAGATTTTCCTTTTGAAAACTGGTTTCCCAAACCCAGTTTTAGAGAATCAGGTTATTTTCCAGTGACAATTATTTCAATGTAATTCTGAGATCTTTGACAATGTGAGCCTTGAGATATGGCCCACAGATGCATTTCCTACAAAATGAAATTACGCCCATGTCAATCATTACCTATTTTTCTAGATTTCAGGTTAAATAATTTATTCAACAGATATTAATTACATGCCTACTATGACTCCAACATTACTCTACGTGTTGAAGATGGAGTGCTGAACAAGAGAAAAACTTCCTGTTTCCATGGAGTCTAAAATTCTAATGGGATGAGATAAACTAAGAAATGAGGAAATGCTGGTATATTGACAGGAGGTTGTGAGCACTATTAAGAAAACTAAAGCAGTGCAAGTAATAGCGAGTGATGGTATAAGTAAATAAAGTGGCTGTTGTAAGGAGGATGATGAGGGAGGATCTCCCTGAGGCCTAGTATTTAACAGGGATCTGAATGAAAAGAGGAAGCCAGTCAGGTGTAGATCTGGGTGCAGTGCATTCTAGAGGGGAAGTTCAGAGGCTTGAGATGGCAACAAATCCAGCCAAGTAACAGCAAGGTCAGAATGACTGGTGCAGAGCCAGAGAGAAAGAGGGACCAACGGACAGACTGAGCCAGACCACGTGGATCCTTGTGGAAAGAACTGTGTAGGTACATATTAGTTTCCTATGGTTGTTGTAACAAATTATCACAAGCCAGTGGCTTGAAATGACAGAAATATATTCCCTCACAGTTCTGGAGGCCAGAAATCTTAACTGAAGTTGTCAGCAGGGTTGGTTTCCTCTGGAGGCTGTGAGGCCAAATTTGTTCCATGCTTCTCTCTAAGCCTCTGGGGGCTGCTGGCAATCCTTGGTATTCCTTGGCATACCTGCCTCAGGGGGGTGTGAATGAGTCTCTGGGGAAAGGCGAGTAGAGAAGGTTTGCAGTTGGTGTTTGACAATGTTGTGAAAGGAGGGAAATGGGACTAGGGATACTATGAGCCAAAAAGTCACTTTCTACGATGTTCAGAGAACCCAGCAGATGCATTCCATCACTCAGATCTCTGCCTTTGTCTTTACATCACCTTCTTCTCTGCATCTTCCAAATCTTTCTTTGCTTTTCTAAGAACATCTGTCATTAGATTCAGAGTTCACTCTAAACCCAGAATGATCTCATCATGAAGTCCTTAATTACATCCATGAAGATCTGTTTTCCAAATGAGGCCACAGTCACATGTTCCAGGCACCAGTATATGGACATGTTTTTGGAGGGACCACTACAGGGGGGCCAGTGGAGGATTTGAACAGAGAGTCAACGTAATCTGATATGTTTTAAAGAATCATTCTGTCTACTGTATAGTCTGGTGGCGACAAGGGTGAAAGCCTGGACACCTAACACAAGGCAGATGACACATGCTTTCCCACGGATTTCACTGCTTTTCATCTGCCCTTTTGTTTGGGGATAGCAAGGCTTTGGGACAGCCTAATTGTAGAACTGAAGTAAGAATAGAAAACAACAGATTTCTTTCTCACACACAGGAGGGTAATTACGAATATTCTAATATGACAGGCAATATTGTATATTCACTGAAGTTTCAGTTAGAAAAGCTCAAGGTTGACCACCTACATTGCAAAATGTTCATGCAATCATGCTGTAGCCTACTATGCTTATAATTATCAATAATAATACTACTTATGAAGTACTTTCTAAGTGCCAGGCACTCACTGATGTAATTGCTTCACCCACATTCTTTTGCATCAAATTTTTGCAATATTCATGTCTTAGTACATTCAGACTTCTATAACAGAATAGCTTAGACTGGGTGGCTCATAAACAACAGACATTCATTTCTCACAGTCTGGAGGCCAAGAAGAAGATTTGGTATCTGATGAAAGCTTGCTTTCTGGCTCATAGATGGCATCTTCTTGTTGTGTCTTCACATGGTAGAAGGGAGGCGGGGTCTCTCCTGCACCTTTTTTATAGGGACATTATCCTATTCCTGAGGGCTCTATCATCATGGTCTAATCACTGTCCAAAGGCCCCACCTCGGTGGGGGGAGGGGGGAGGGATAGCATTGGGAGATATACCTAATGCTAGATGACGAGTTGGTGGGTGCAGCGCACCAGCATGGCACATGTATACATATGTAACTTACCTGCATGTTGCGCACATGTACCATAGAGCCTAAAGTATAATAATAATAATAATAATAAAAAATAAAAAATAAAATAAAAAAATAAAAAAAATTTTAAAAAATAAGAAACCAAAAAAAAAAAAAAGAAACTTAAAAAAAAAAAAAAAAAGTATCAATTTGATGGTTAGAATTTTAACATGCATTTTCCAACGACACAAACATTCAGGTCATAACATTTAGCGAGGCAGATATCATCAATTCTATTTAGCCTGTAAGGTCTTACAGTTTGGATATTCAAATCTGGAGTTATTATGAGCTACAGTTTGGGCTGTAACCACTAACCTGCATCATTATCAATAATTCTTTTTGAAAATTCTAATTTAGTATCAGTATTGAACTGCACATTTTAAATACTGGATTTCACCAGAGTCTGGATTCAGTCCACAATTCAATCTGCTTACCTAAACAATAACCATGTATATGTGGCTGTTTCCCCTTGTCCACTAAGAGAACTTGGGTAAAAGTATTGCCCAGTCTGCTTCCTAATGGTTTATCATATTTCAGAGGTAAGTGGTCCTCTCCAATATGAGAGGGTGTCAGGTGTGCCATATGTACTTCTTACAGTAAAACAAGTACTTTTACAGTTTTAGGTTCTAGATAGTCCTTAAAGAAGAATCTTCTCATTTTACAGATGAGAGGAACAAAGACTAGCCTGACCCTAAACCAGTTTCTCCTGAATCCTCCCCAGTTTGGCTTTCTCTTAGCATTACCACTCTTTTAGTAGAAATCAGTTAATGAGATTCACTGCTATATTTCTATTTTTAATATATTTAAAATATCAAATTTGGTAACACTTAGAGAAGTGATGATCATTGGTGGCTATTTTGATACCACAAAAATAGACTAGGTATTGCCTGATGGAAATACACTCAGGAAGTCGTGTTGCTCCTCCTGCCCTCCAAACAATCCAATCTAAAATGATCAAGCTTCTAGAGCTAATCATCGATTGTAGGAAATACAAGGCATATTCAACAATACTGTAAGCATGCACTCAACAGACTCCAAATGGTAAGAAACTCACAAAACAATTTATTAAATTTATTGAAAACTATAAAAAATTAAAAAGGAACTTCTAAAAGAGTGAAGAGATATACCAACCAACCATAACATATGGCAAGCAAACAGACTGTTAATGAGTTGTATTATACAATTACAAATTTACAGAAACTACAAGGGACAGAGAATATATTCAATAATACCATGACTAAATATTGATGAAAAGAAGAAATTATTTATTGTCAATTATTTTATGTGTGACAATAAAATTATGGTCATATTTTTAGTCCTTGCCTCTTAGAAATATACATATGGGTATATTTACATATGAAGCAATAGTGTGTCTTGGTTTTCCTTCAAAATAATCTGAGGAGTGGGGGTGTTCCTGAAACAAGCCCAGATGTGAGTTCTAACTGTTGAAGTGGGTAATTGGCACATCAGGATCATGATACCGTTCTATTTTTATTCATGTTAAAAAAATTTCCAACATTAAAGTTAAGAAATCACCTTAAGAAGTCCTAAAGATTATGTAAGAGATAAAACAAGTTTTACTCATTGAAGAAATTCGTAAAGCACAGAAAACTATAAAATAATTTTTCCAAAACTACTCATAATGTTGCCTATTTATGATTCCCTGTTAGATCAGGCACCAAGTGCTTTGGAGGCTGGCTGCCTGCTTTCAGGGACTGTATTCTTATATGAGTGGCAGATAGATATTCCTCACCAAATAGAACTAAGAGCTTCTGCAAAGTTTGAAGAAGTTGATCTTTCAAAATATTTTTCATTATTTAAGTGATTAAATATTATTTCAAAATATTTCTCATTATCAAAGTCTCTGCATGTTCCCATATCTCCAGGTCAAAACAGAAGCACTACCCAAGAAATAAACTCTCCTAAATGAACTTCAGTGAGTAGCTGCAGAGGACCAAATCTGGGTCCAGGTTTGCAAACCAAATGTTTTAGTGCAGCATGAGCTCCCATATAAACACCTGCTGGACTTACCATCACTTAAGTGGGATCTTGTTCCTTTTTTCCTCTTATCTTCCCTTATACCAGGTACAATAATACCATAATCAAGCAGCTCTGCCTGCAACTTGGAATTTACCCTATTTTAGAGAATAGGCCAAAAAAGAAAAAATTTAGGGGAGTTACACGGAACTTTACCATCGTCACTGCCATTTAAGACCATTATCCCAAATGGTCTGGGAAAGTCAGCTGCTGTGATGGACAAGCTCTGCGTCCTTCTCCACTGAACATGCTGGATCTTTTTGCAGTTAAATCCTGTCATAATGAGCACACAAATGCAGCCTGTTTTCCTTCCTATGGACAGCATCTTTCTGGCTGCTGCCTCTGTATCAAACAGCTGTGTCATTTGTCGCTGGGACTGTTAAGACAATTTCCCCATTCTAACAAGATTTTACTTTTGAGTAAAATAATTTTTCTCAGTATGGCTTCAGATTTTTTCTACATCAGTAATCAGTTTTCATTGAAGGGTGGATTTTTCCCCACGTTTGGAAGTGATTTATATTAGGCATTTAAAGGCAAACATAGACATTTTTATTGCTTTTTTTTTTTTTTAATTTTTAAGCAAGCAAGCAAGAGAAATACAGCCAACAACTTGGAGTAGATTTACAGTTAGTTCCTCCACCCTTTCTCTTGCCCTGAAGCCTGATGGGACTTGAGTGTCCTTGGAGGAATGGCAGAGGGAAATGCTAGGGGCCGATTGCTGATTTTATCATTCAAACACAAAATTTGTTACACCACTTTATCGGTCACAGGGAAAGCAATTATATTGTGGTTCAATTTTCCACTCAATGGCTGTACTGGGGATCAAAGTCAGTTTTTATGATGGGAAAAAATGTTTTGCTATTTTATTTGTTACTTAAAATAAAGAAGCATCTTTAGTATAATGCTTTCAGAAGGTTTTCCTCCTCCCTCCCCCACCCCTTCATGAGATACAGTGGATTATTTTGGCTTTCCCCCTTCCTTTGATTAAATAATCAGCTTTTTTTCTGTCCTCTAAAGCGTATTTCAATGTAGAAATGAAATTGGCACGCTTTAAGGCAACACAGCATTAGGACTCTAATCACAGCCACGAAGGGCAAAACCCACTCTACGCTATTTACTCTTTTCCTGACTAGTACTTTTTCAAAGGAAGCCAGCGTTATAATGGATTCTCTGTGTGTACTGTTGTGTGTTGTGCCTACCTGTGTACTCCCACCCATCTTTCATGTGAGATAATTAGCCCACCTTTCAGTTGTATTTATCACTTTCTTTTTATTGTAGAAAAAAAAAGATGTAAGTGGGATTGGGTGTGGAAGAAGGTTCATATGGAATTGTAAGTGAAAGTAACATACTTTAACTCAAAAAATAAAATATAACATTTTTTCTTCAATTATAATTCTTTTCTTCTCTTATTGTCTATCTTCATTTCATTGAGAAAATTAAAGTAAAATTTAAGAGATCAAAACCAAGAAAAGATTATTAATATTTTTGCACAAAATCTAACTTCAGGACTCGTCAGTTACTAGCCCTTTTTATTAAAAATTTATTATTTTTATATTCAGAAATTCAGTGATAAGTTGTTGTTATTTTTTAAATAGTGCAAGGGGGCTACACAGTCTGTAACAGGACTGAATGGCGAAGTAAAAACCAATACTTTTGATTACACACTGATTTATAATTTTTGAGAAAAAGGAGACAAGTGAGACACTTTCTTACTATATTATATATTTTTCTCTTTCAAAAATATGACGTTCAACCTCACATTTCTAGCTGGTTTCAGCTTTTACAATTTGATTGCGATCATCTTCATTTTTTCTGGTCTCCTGCTAATTGCCTCCAGGCTCAAAGAGTCTAACAACATATCCCCTGAATCTAGGAGCAGAGAATTCTGGAATCTGCTGTAGGTGACTAATTATGGCAGCAGCTGAGTGATGGTCTAGCTACTACGGGATACTTTTGTCCTCACAGTAGAGCTTCCGGCGATGGCAGGGAAGATGTGTGTGAGGCACCATAAAGGTTTCTGTTAGAGCCAGGCAAGTTCACCCAGGTGGGGAGAAGCACTACAAGCCCCCTGGTGTCTGCCTCCCTCACTCCATTTTCTGCCCATTCTTGGTACTTGTATCTGGGTTTTCTATATGGATTAGGGTGACTGTAACTGCTGACGGTAGGAAAGTCCCCCTCTCAGCAGTTTTCCTACAGGCTTTCCCCTCTCATATGAATTTACAGTCATTTTTATATGGCACTGAGTTTTATGACGTGGAGCAGGAAACTGGGTTACAGAAACAAGTGAACAATTGTACCTGAGAAAAATATTTCTGATTATTATAGCTAGTGTTTATCGGGAATTTATTATGTGCTAGCATCCTCATACACATTATACATTATATCTTTGGACCAATCCTGCAAATATGAACTGCTATTCTCATTATTTAAGATGAGAAACTTAGACACTAAAACTTATTTACATTGTTCTTGATTCCCCAAACTGACCTTAGAACACTTCCTTACTATATTCTAAAGAATCAGTCCAAGGATAGCAATAGCCTAACCTAGTCTTAAACATCCTCTTCCAAAGCTTTAAATTTATTTTTTAACTTTATATGTTCCAAATGCTCTTAATCATGAAGACCTTTAATTAAATAATTTGATTGGAAATTTCCCTTATTTTTGGCAAAACAGATTAAAGTGAATCTAACTTTTTCCTAGATGTCTTAGTGCTTAAATAGTGCTCTGAGCCTGTGAAAATATTATCTGTAAAAACATCTTGAAAGCTGATATTTAGTTTGCTATTATTTTGGACTGAACTGGGCTGAAATTATGGTTCTATTATATCAAACAAAATGAATTTTTTTTCAGTTTGGTAACTGGCATAGTGACTAAGTACTGTTCATTTAAATATTATTTTGATTTAGATGCATGGATGTCAAAGTAAGTAGACCAACTATTTTTTCTAACTAACTTAATGCTGAGTCCTATTCATGTTGTGATAATCCAGTCAATCAATTAATAATTTACCTACAAATGGTCAGCTCAAGCCAGAGGCAAAGCAACCAGATTTTGGTCAGGACATTGAAAAAAGTAATTGGAGTAGGCATAGGTATCTTAAACATCTAGCCTTTAAAAACAGGATTATCTGAATGGAGTATGGTAAACATAATCCTAAATATTGCTCACATTTTCAATGGGTTGTTTCTATATATAGGTTACTTGGTTGTCATAACACCAAACTCAGTTTAATACAACATGAGATTGTTGCACAAACTGCAACTGAATGCCTCTAAACAAATTCATTACCTTCCCCCTTTAAGAAAATCTAATGTGTAACTATCCAAATTTTAAAAGTAGATTAGTGGGACTGATAATCATTCTATTTCCTTGGAATTTTTAATTTTGCCTATAGGATAATGAATTTTTTATGCAGTAAATAATCATTTATTTTAGAACTTATTATATTTGCATCCTTATTATCTGTTTACCTGTTTTCATTTCTTACGCAGTATCCTTTTGAAGGTCAGGGTCCCGGACTTTCATATTTCTTTCACTTCAGTGCTTAACACATGTAAATCACTCAAACTTTATTGTAACAGTCATGTAAGTAATTTAATCTGATATGAAATTTAACTTTACAGAAATATACACGTATATATATACACACACACACACAGCTATTTCTTTTTTCTTAATTTGTACACCTCTCAGATGCACTAAGATCTTTTTATGAATTACCTCTAACATTCTCTGAAGAGTATTTTTAGTTATTATTTAAAAATACACATAGAATAGTGTTTCATATAGAAATACGAAAGGGCTAGATTCTTCCTCTATGATAAAATTCCCATGGAATTACAGAAAGAATGAACTGAGCCAAACACTTTCTTCTTCAGTTTTCAGAGCAAATACTTTTTCTGTCCTTTTTTCTTTGGCAGAGCAAATAAGTAAATGAAAATAAATAAATAAAAGCTTTCTTTCCCCAGTGCTTTAGCAGCCTTACCATCACCAACTTCTATTTACAAACACTAGATTTCAAATAGCATCATCTGTAAATAAGGCTGCCATTTCGAGCTTAAAAGCATAGCTGATGAGAGACATGATGATTGCTTAAAATATCCTAAGGGCATGAAAACTAAAGTGGAGAAAGAATTATTTAGGCATAACTAAAGCATAACTAAAGGGAGATATAACTGGATGGAGAAATACTGTTAAGTTAAAAAAAAAAAAAAGAAGAAGAATTTCAGGGAAACAAACCATACATAAAAAACCCCTCAAACTTTCTTAACAGTCTATTGGGCTGTGGAATTGGCTCTAATGGAAGGTGGTAGGAAAAAGTCACAGGTGCTTCAAACTAGACCTAAAACTACCAAGATGAAACACAGATGAGGACAACTTCAGACAGGCAAAAATTGTGTAAAAATGATGAAATAAAGTCTCATTTATTTTTAAGTGCCCTGATTTAAAAAATGAAAACTTATTGCTTCTCCTAATTTGATTTTACAATAACATATGCTAAGCAGGACACCTATGAACAATTTCTAACAGCCCTTCAAATAAAATTCTACTTTTCATTCACAGAGTGAATGATTATTACACATATATACACTGTCAAACATTGAGATTGTATTTTAATCTTAAGGCATCTGTGCTCTGTTCAAAATAAATAAAATTTGTGCACTGTGGATTTTTTCCCTCAAATCTGCTTTTCTCCATATATAAGCCTACTTAGAGTAGCAGAAAAATAAAGATCCATTGCTTTTCCTCCCCAGCTATAAAAACCACTTAGATTCTTCAGCCTGACAAATTTAAATGAATTGAAGGCATCTCCCACATGGGGATCTGCAGCACTGCCTTATGGTCAGAGATAAATTTTTCAGTAAATGTGCACCTAGGGTGAGGAAGGGAAACCTCCCTGACTTATTCCCTCCCTTTATCTATTTCTTCAGTTACAGATTGGATAAGCAAGAATTCGTTTTCTATTCTTCTTATTTCTAAAAGATGAGGACTTCAGTAACACGCAAGGAGATTCTGTATGTTCCAGAAATTTCTGAATATAAGCAAATGATGTTATTCTGCCCTATGCCGGCTGGGTGAGCTCCCTGATTTTAATGACATCCAGTTGTGACTGAAGGGCCTAGTAGAGAGGATCCATGGAGTTGTGAGGTTAATACTGGGTCCATCTTCCTCCATTCCTCCCTTTGGTTTGAAGAATAACATAGGCCAGGGCTATATTTGTCTGTATCTCTCCCTTGCCACTCTCTGTTCCTCTGCTATTCAGGTTTATACTGCCCTTAAGATTCTTCTTAGACCCTTTACATACTTACCTTTGCTCCATTTCTTGCTGAACAATAATGAGTTTCAAATGCAGTAAATAATTTAAAATAAATGTTGCAGTTATGTAACTGCAACATGTATTGGGGCAAAATAAACTTACTTATTTAAACTGATCTAACAAATCCACGAATTTCGTGAGAGTGTTGGACTAAATCAATTAGTATTCAGCTGGGCTAAAGTTAAGGAAATTAAGATTTCATGATTAGGTGCTGTTCGTCATAATTAAGTGCATTGTCATATCTGTGATTGAGCTACAGAACTGTGAGTTTAGCATCTTTCTTAAAATTCATCAGTAGTTTACTGAGCACCAACAGTGTAACAAACCCTGTTCTGGAATTTGAACAAATGCTCTCTTAATTAATTCTCAGAACTCTGTGAGTCAATTATCATTGTCATTATTTGCCTTTGGTGTATATGTGGCCTACTGGAAAGGCAGTAGAATGCAGTGGGGAATGCACAGACTCTGGGGCCAAATCACTGGCATTCATATCTCAGCTCTGCTGCTCACTGGCTGTGTGACCATTGGCAAGGTACTTAATTTCTCTGTGCTTTATTTTTCTTATCCATAAAAACCGGCATAATAATAGCCAGTAAATAATATCATGGGGTTGTTACACGGCTAAAATAATCCAAAATATGCAAAGTACTAAGAAAAACACCTGGTATATAGCAATCACTATGTAACTATTTACTATTATTTTTCTATTGTTAACCCTAATAATATTCTTGAATATAGAGTTAAAGCTAGCATTTCACATACTCATGGATAGTCTAATATCTGTGAACCAATTAAAAAGTGTTACTATTAAGCATACAGTGAGATCAGACTCATCATGGGCTCAAACTCTCTGATCCAACCCTCTCTCTTACTCCTGAACTGAAGATTTTAGTTCTTGTTCTGGCAAGTCCACATGTACCCTAAGACTTAAAGTACAATAATAATAATAATAATAATAAAAAGAAATGCCTACCTTTGATATAAAGGGAGACCAGGTAACAAAGGCTGAATTTATTTTAAGAAAATTTTTGAGTGCCAATTTTGTGTGTCAGGAACAGTGCTAGACTTTAAGGATAAAGAAAAAAATAAACTAGTCCTAAAGAGGAATATGTTGAGAAATACATGCTATAAAATACTATAAGTGAATTCAAATTCTGGTTGGGGCAGAATGGAAGCATAGAGGTTGAATAATCTATTCTACCTGAATAGGAGAGCAGCAGAAAAAACTTCTAAGAAGAGGCAAGAGCTGAGTCTTTAAGATTAGTGAACATCGCACAGTGCACAGGTAGATGCTATTCTCCGGGAGGCAGCACAGCAGAGGCATGGAGACATTACACACAGGTTGTCCTGCTAAGGAAACCCGCAGTGATCTGCAGAGCTAGAGATTCAGAGAAGAGGAGAAGTAAGACAAGGACAGCCTGGTTCACCAAGCTAAAGAACTTGGGTTTGCACAGAAGACAATGAGCCAGTTAGGGGTTGGGCTTCAGAATGACATGATCATATCTAGGCTTTTAAAAGCCAATATTTTGGCTGTAAGCAAGGCAGACAGATTATATGGGGCTAAAGTAGAGATTACGGGGTTAATTGGGAGATCATTAAAGTATTTGAAGTGAGAAATTATGAGTTTGAGCTCAAGGATAGTACAGTCAGCCCTCCATATCTGCAAGTTCTACATCCTTGAATTCAAGAAACTGAGGAGCAAAAATATTCTAAAATAAATAAATAAAATAACAACAACAATAGTAATACAAATTCTGAAACAATACAGTATAAGAAGTATTTCCATAGCATTTACATTGTCCTAGGCATTATATGTAATCCAGAGATGATTTAAAGTACAGGGGAGGATGTGCATAGGTTATATGGAAATACTATGTCATTTTATATCAGGGACTTGAGCAGTCTTAAATTTTGGTATGGGGGTCCTGGAACCAATCCCTGGAGGATACCAAAGGATGACTATAGCTCAAATAGAGAGGATGGGGAATTCATGAGAAGTGTGTGTGTATTGTGTGTTTATGTGATTATGAGAAATACAGAGTTTTAGAGGTGGTAAAAACAGTATAAATCATCTAATCTTCCCCACCTTCCCACCATCAGTAAACTTTATAAATTTAAGAACCGAAGTCAAATATTGCAAAAGCCTCAAGAGACAGAAAGGGTTAGTGAGAAAAAAAAGAAGCTTAGTCACTTCACATGGTTTCTCATCCTATCTCCATCCTTCACCTCTTTAAGATACAGCTATTTATTTTCAGAAGTGTAAATGAAACTACCTGTCCTGACTGCCTCCAGAATGGTTGAAGCATTCTACTTAATGAGATAATGCATTTGTGCGTACTTGATAACCTCTAAAACCTGCTACAGGTAAACTATTATAATACCCAGGTCCTCTGATTGATTTTCCATTCTTTTCATTGGGGGAAGAGAAAGTGCCCACAATGATGCCAAGAGAGAGGTGACCTCCTCATATTCTCATGTCCAGGTCCCTCCACTTCCAGAGGAATGGAGCAGGACTAGCTCCCAGGACCTGAGAAATGCTAGACCACAGTGGACCGCAATGTTGAGGGATGTTTGTGCTTCCCACTCTTTCTCTGAAACTGAGAGTTGATCATGGGCCAAGGGTGAAGAGCAGTAATCTCATCATATCTAAAAATGAGTGAATTTCTGGGTATTGAGTATCCCCAGTACATGGAAAAAGCTTGCTAACAAGTATCTAAAAGTATTTATATATGTCACAGACAGAAGCAATTCACCTCAAAAATGGTATATTGGTCCTAATCCACTAGAAGATCAATAGTTGGGAAGTTTTTATGTTAATTATATTTTAAACACCTTTGCTTTATACACCTTTGCTTCTCTCTCTCCCTCTCTCTGTCCCTTTGTCTCTTTCTCTCATTATGTGCAATACTACCTGGCAAAGCATCACCATTTTAGTTGACAAATTAGGCCCTGGATCAACTTCAGGAATATCAATGAAAATAACTTACTCAGAAGAATAGCTATATAACCAAATTCTCTGGGTGCTACTAATCTGGAAAATAAAATCCTTGACAAGAGGTAAAGCAAAACTAGTGTTCATAGATACATATAAGATTTGAAAGTTAAGATTAACTATACCTATATGTTCCATAAAATTTCCCTGAATCAACTGAAGGCTCCTATGAAAACTATAGCACTCTGCAAAAACATGCATTAAAAATATAGACGACTTATAGAAAAATATGGGATTGGCCAGACTACTTTATTGAAAGAATTTTGAATTGATTCTGTTCTAATACAAAGCTCAAAATTCAGTTCTACTATAGAACTTTGCAACAGAGCCCCAACAAATAACAATCTAAATAAAAAATTAGCACAAGGAGAAACATCATATAATAATATGTTTACATGCTGAAAGAGCTTTTAATGAAATTCATCTCTCATCCTTAAGAAAAAATTACTAATATATATACATGCATATATCACATACCTCAGTCCTAAGACCAGCATCTTACTTAATGGGAAAACCTGAGATGCATTTCTATCAAAATTAGGAAGAGGTTAAGGATGCTCACCATCTTCACTACTGTTTAACATTTTATGGGAGGCATTTGCCAATGCATTTAGAAAAAAGAAATCAACTGGAGACATATGAATTAGAGATGGGGGTAAAAAAGAAGAGTATCACTTTTTGAGGATGATATGATAATAAGTGGAGAAGCCTAGTGTATCAAATAATAAAAGAATGATGTATAACAGTGAAAGAATTAAGTAAGGTAAAAGTATAAAAAATAAACGTACAGAAATTAACAGCCTACATATACACAAATATAAGTAGAGGACATAGTAGTGGAGAAAACCACATTTTCAATAATTTAAGAACATACTTAACAAGAAATATGCAAAACTTATGTAATAAAAACTTTAAAATACATCCTGAAGGCCATAGAAGTAGACATAAACAATTGGAAAGACATTTCTTTATCTTGTGTAGGAAGATTCCATAGTATAAAGATATTAGTTCTCCCTAAGTTAATTTATAAGTTTAATGCAAAAATATTTAGTATAAAAAACCTTAACAATCTTTATTTTGTAGCTAGATATGTTGATATAAAATTTTATATGGAAAAATGAACATGCACAGATAGCTAGGAAAACACTGAAAGAAAAACTGTATGAGGATGGATTTTACCTGTTATTAAATACATATTAAAGTATCTATTATTGAAACAGCACAGCACTGGCACACGAGTAGTCAGATAAAACAGTAGAAGAGAAAAGAAATTCCAGAAACAGACAAATACCTATGGGAATGTGGAATATAATTCAGGTGGCACCTCAAATCACTGGGGCAAAGATATATTTAAATAAAAACTTATTTGGTAATTCAAAATCCAGATAAAAGAAAAGAGCCAATAAGAGAGTGATTCATTTGATTAAATAAACATTAAAAAATAGCTTTGCACGACAGAAAACACCATAAACAAATCCAAATCCTATAACAAACTAGTCGAAAATATTGGAAACATTTATCACAAAGAGCTAATCTTGTATATATATGTATGTATTTATACATATGTGAATACATCCTATATATAGGTGTGTGTAGGTGTCTGTATGTGTGCGTGTATCTTAAAAATTGAAGGAACAAAGACCCAAATCATGGGCAAAATACATGAATAGATAATTTACCCCAAAAGATAGAAATTAGATCTTAATCATTTGAAAAAGATGTTTCATATCACTCATGGTAAGAGCAATGCAATATAAAGCTCCTCTGAGATACTATTTATCACCTATCAGATTGGCAAAGTTTAAAAACTTGACAACACATTCTATTAGTGAGTTAGGAAACAGACACTTTTACATATGAGGAAATGCAAATTGATACAACTCTGTGGAGGATGAATTGGCAATGTCTATCAAAACTAGGAAATTACACTAATGATACACCTCTCCAAATATAAAAATGTAAATGCAGAAGGCTATTTCTTTCATCACGGTTTTGAATTGCATAATATTGGATACAATATAGATGCTCAAATATAGAATAGTGGTTAAAAACAACCACGATGCATTATTCACACAATGGAGCACTATCTGTTTAAAAAAGAAAAGGAGGAGGAGGAAGATCTCTATGAATTTATATAATGTGATTTCTAAGATATATGGTTGAGTTAAAATTTTAAAAATGCCAAGTACAAAAGGGTATTTACACTATGCTATCTTTTAAGATAGTTTAACTTAGTAAAAAAGGAAGTTGTTCTTGAAACTGCAAAGTGAGACACTTCTTGCACTAAAGGAGGGTATCTATGATGAATTTTCAAATTTTTACTCAAATAATCAGATATGGAAAATGTTTTCTCTTTAATTATGAGAGTTTGCCCCTAACTGCTACCAGCCAATAACATTCTGAGGAAAATTATATAAGAACCAACAACATTTCCTGAGTTTGTTAATATTATTCCCTTTTACCAAAAGCCTCTGAAACAACCAAACAAAAAAGCACTGCAGACTATATTGCTGTATTGCCAATAATTAGCACTGTTTTGAGGAAATGGGTTCTCCCAAGGCCAATAAAGTGAATTTGAAGCCCAGCTTTGTTAGTAGCTGTGTGATCATGTGACCATGGGCTCCTTCATTTCTGAGCTTCAGCTTTTTCACCTGTAAAACTAAGATATTAAAAATACTTCGGCCGGGCGCAGTGGCTCACTAGGATTAGTGGCTCACTAATCCTAGCTCTTTGGGTGGCCAAAGCTGGAGGATCATGAGGTCAGGAGATCAAGACCATCCTGGCTAACATGGTGAAACCCCATCTCTACTAAAAATACAAAAAAATTAGCAGGATATGGTGGTGGGCGCCTGTAGTTCCAGCTACTCAGGGGGCTGAGGCAGGAGAATGGCCAGAACCCAGGAGGCAGAGCTTGCAGTGAGCTGAGACTGTGCCACTGGGCTCCAGCCTGGGCAACAGAGCGAGACTCCATTTCAAAATAAATAAATAAATAAATAATAAAAATAAAATTAAAATAAAATACTTCATATGGTTGCTGTGAGGATGAAAGAAGATACTGCATGTAAATGCCTAGCACACACTCAATAAAAGCTCCCATTATTACGGTCTCCATTAGCACTGTACACTTTCTGTGGCTATGCCACAGCACTGAGCTGTGTATGTTGCAAAGACACATAAGCACACACACACACACACAATTACAGGCACAAATAGATATGCCCAAATGCTACCCAGACTTATATTTCACACCTTCCTCCCCTTTATTCCAGCTCAGTAACCTTAATGTATTTTGTGCATCACATTCTCATTCTGATCTTGGGGACTTTGCTCCTAAAACTCTATCCACCTACAATGTCCTGCTTCTTATTTTTCAGTGCCTTATTTGCATCTCTACACATTGCTTTGGTCTTTCCCACAGTATTCAGAGTCCACGGAGCTTTCAGAGTTCACTGGTCTCTAACAGGTTAGAGTCTATTGACTTACGTTCTTCAGTTATTTTCTGTGTTTACATCATGTTACAGCAACAAGCGTTTAAACTCACTATAAGTAGGAGCCATCTCTTATTTCTCTAATATACCCACCATAGCACCTAGCAGTATATGTCACATATTGTTAATTATCTAAAAACTCTCATCAAAATGAATTTATTTGAAAAGTGTCTTAATATATTTTTGTAATTATGTTTCAAGTGTAAGAGACCAAGTATTACACGGCAGTGCAGTCATACTGGACTATAAATTTCTAAAATCCCTCCTGCCCCTGTGACTGTATGACAAATAATTTAGGAATTCTATTACACAAAGTATGCCATCATATAATTTTATCTATTAACCTCAAGGGGCTGTTATCAGTTGTAGAAATTTTTTGACAGGTTGTCATATTTCAATCCAAGTTATAACAGATTCTGGCACTCTGAAAATCTTGATTTAATATGCCAGAAATAGACAGTGAGTGCCACTGATGGCCTTGCCCATTCAAAACTAAATTCATTCCTCAGAGTCATAGAATCACATCTCAGCAATGACATTTCAACACCAGTCCTGATCCAGGTTAATGAAGGAGATCTCATGCACACAGGCCTTATAGAGAAATAATAAATTGATTGGAGTTTTCTCCTCTGGCTATCAGGTTCTTTTTCACTCCTACCTCCCAATAGTTTAAGGAGAAAAACAACTGCAAAATCCTAGACAGACTTGAGAAGGAATAAATTTCTCAGTCAAAATCTAATTTGCCTTGTAAGTCAGGCATAAGCCTAGGGTACAAAAACAAAATGACAAGAATAAAATCATGAGATATGGCATATGGTTTGGGGTACACTAATGTAAACTGAAAAGCGAGTAGTCATTTAGAGCATTTCTATTCAAAATAAAGTGTACTTTATGTGGTAGACAGAATAATGGCCCCTGAAGACATCCGTACCCTGATTCCCAGAACCTGTGCGTATGTTCCCTTACATAGCAAAAGGTGTAGCAAAATTACACCTTTGCAGGTGTAATTAATTTAAGGATCTTAAGATGGGAAGATTACCATGATTATGCAGGTGTGCCCAATGTAATCACAAAAAGTAGAAGAGAGAGGCAGAAGAGAAGAGCCAAAGAGAAATGTGACAATGGAAGTCTGATTAGAGAGGCAATGATGCTAGCTTTGAAGATGGACGAAGGAGGCCACGAGCTGAGGAATGTAGGCAGCCACTTAGAAGCTGAAAAAAAGCAAGAAAAATGATTTTCACCTAGAACGTCCTGAAAGGAATGCAGCTTTGCTGACACCTTGATTTTAGCCAGGTGAGACCCGTGTTGAATTTTTAACATACGAAACTGTAAAATAATAAATGTATATGTCTTAAGCATCTAAGCTTGTAATAGTTTCTTATGGTGACAATAGAAAACTAATACACTTTACCTCCAGTAAAATGTAATCTCTATGAGGGCATGGCCTCTGACTTATTTGCTGCTGTATTTCCCAAGCTTAGAATAGTGTTTAAGCCAATAGAAACACTTAGTATGTAACCTTTGCATTCAATATTGATGTAACATTTTATACTTTACCAAAACAATCTCAGTATATTATCAACTTTTATGACATTCTTGTTGTTTTGTATTTAGGCATCATCAGCATCAACTGAATTTTGTGGATAGAAAAATATTTGTTATTTCTCCAAGGCCATCCAGCTACTTAGAGATAGAGTCACAGCTTGAGGCCAAGTCGTTTAACTTTGGATCCAGTAATGTTTTCACTGTAAAACTGCTTAATTGCAGTTTTTAAAAGAGAAAAAAATGGACTGACCAGGATAATTGTCAACCTGCCGCCATAGGAAAGAATGTTAGTTCAATCAGTTACAAGAAACACATGTCTAAACTAGGATAACACTATCTAATTCCATTTGACTTTGAAGATCATTCAAATTAGGAGTGAAATGACATCACATCTTAAAAGAAATGTCTTGCCATTCTACTTGGATATCTCATCATTCAAAGGTAGAAGGTGCCCCTAGGTTCTTTCCCCAGTTAAAGGGCATGAGCAGTAACTATTGTAGTTGCTCCTAGATCCAGGCACTGTAACAAGAGGAAAAGTAGCCACAGCTCTGCCACAGAACTACCACAGAATAGAGAAGGCCATGCAAGGGAACAGACAGGCCTACTCCACAGTCACTTTGTGCATGGGAATTTTACTGTGGGTCTTCTCTAATTCCATCCTGAGCTTCTTTGGTGGCTGTATTTGTCTACTGCAGCATGAAAAACTGCCCCAAAACTTAGTTATTTATAATAACAATACTCAGTTATTATTTCTGTTGGTTTCCATATGTCATGAATTCAAAATGGACAATGGAGATGGCTATCTCTGCTCCACAACATCTAGGAGCTCAGCTGGACACCTCAAGAGGCTGGAGGCTAGAGTGAATTGAAGGTGTGGCTGGGGCTGGAGGATCCTCTTCCAGTGTAGCTCACTGTGAGGCTGGTAAGCTGGTGCTGGATATTGGCAGAAGGCCTTCATTTTTACATAGGCTTCCCCATGGGATTGCTGGAATGACTTCATCAGGATAGTACTAGTTTTTCCTAACATAAATAAGAAACCGAAGTAGAAGCTGCAATACATAGTATTATCTGGAGTCACATACTATCATTTTCACAGTATTTCCTTGGTCACACAGGTCAGCTCTGATTCAATGTGAAAGACAGCTACACAAAGGCATGAATACCAGGAAGCAAGCATTAATGAAGGCCATCTTGAATGCTGGCTATCGCATTGGCAGAATCAAAGAACTCTGCTCTTAGGAAACACCTACAAAACTTCTAGAATCAAAAACTGCCTATCCTGAAAAAATAGAATGATGCAAGATTGTGTGCCCTTAACCTTAGTTTTCCAAGGGAGATAATCCTTTCCCATTTCCCAATTCTATTGCCCATGCACTCTATAGAATCTACTTTCCCTCCAATGGGGAGAATACAGAATATTAGTCAGGATAGGCTAGAAAAGAAAAGGATTGGATACAACAAATAAACCACCAGATTTTAGTGTCTTAATATGATTTTTTTTTTGGTTTTCTTTGTTTTAATTAATATTGCAAAGAGCAGTGAAGGTTGGTGGTTCTGCTGAGTCTCTTCACAAGTGATGAATCAGGGATTTACCATTGTCATTGGAAAAGTGAAGCAAGAGTGTAGAAAATTGTCCAGGGTGGTGTATGGTCAGACCTGGAAGTAGTCCCTCAGTCACATGGGCTCAACCTAACCACAAGGGAAGCTGGGAAATTTGGTCTTCCCTAGTGCCCAGAAGGAGGAAATGGCATTGGTAGGAATCAAGACAGTTTCTGCCATATTTCTGGGCCACATGAGCTACCTAAGTCAATCTATTACCTTGATGTCAGAGAGATCTTTGTAAAGTGTCTGATTTGATCATGCTAATTCCCTGTTACCAAACTATTACTTAAGACAAAGACTAAGGTTCATAACAAAATATTCAATACCCTTGATCACTAACCTTAACTACTTTTCTTCCCACACATCTAGCCACGTCTCTCTCCTCTTCAGGTCTCAACTCTGCTGTTCCCTCTGTCCCACTGCTTCTCATTAGCTTTGGATTCTAATTCTGGCTCTTAGTTACATAATGACTTGAAGCAAGTGCTTTCAACCTCTCTATAAGCCCCAGTTTCACCATTTGTAAAATGCAGAATAATAATATCCACCTCAGCGTCGTGAAGATTGAGAATACATATACATATACGTATATACGGAGAGACAGAGAGAGAGAGAGCAAGAGAGAGAAAGAGTGAGAGCACAGCACCTGGAGCATAGAAGTAACTCAATAAATTCTGGTTGTTAAACGAATTCTTTTCCTTTTATTTTGTTATATGATCAAACCAATGTGCTTAAAGAATAATGTTATACCACATTATTATTATTATTACCAATTTCCTATTATTTTGAAAGGAAGTTTGAGAGTGATTGAAAGCAGTTTTAATCTCAGTCATACTTCTTGGATTTAGACCCAGGTTTTACCACTTATAATATTTGTGAACTTGGAAAAACCAACCTTCTTGAAATCTCAGTTAACAGACCTGTTAGGTCTGTTAAGTGAAGCTAATAGTTGTACTTATTTTATAGCACCATCATTAGGGTTAATGGAGATAATAAATTATAAAATACATTTTGGTGTCTTATTCATAGCAATTGCTTAATAAAAATGGCTACTGATAATTTTACTACTATATATCATGAATTTCTACCGTGGGTCAAGTACTTTGCTAGGTATTTAATTCTTACAATAGTCTCCTTTTTTGAATAAAATATTAAATTTGAGACTGCCAAATTTAAGCAACTTCCCCAAGATCACACAGCCATTACATTTGAGTTGAAGTATGAAGGCAGGCCAGCCTGTCCCTGGCATCTGTGCACTTTCCGCTCTATTACTCTATCTCCTAAACTCAATGCACATTCCTCCAAAAGTGTTTATTTTCAATGGAGTATTGAGCATAATGAAGGTACATATTCCTGCAATGACCAGCATAACTGGAAGCTTGACTTCTACAATGAGAGTGAATATAAAATCTAGAATACAAACATACTCCACCTTAGCTTATCATCCAAGGAGGCCACCCTGCCATGCCCCCAGAAACACTGTCCATGGATGCCAGGCCAGATTTCTAGCCCTCCCATAAAAAAGCCAAAGGACATCATGGGCCCTTTGCAGTTTGGTTGGTTTGGCATTAGAACTGTTTTTTAAAGTAATTCAAATTCCCTCTAAACTTGTTATTCAAAGAACAACACTTGCCCCTGCCACAGGCTTTGTTTTGTCAGGGCCTGTTCCCTGAAACATTTCAAGTACAGCCTACCACACTGCCAGCATCCTCATGTACAAGCTTAGCCATCAGTGGCTCCAGCCAGCAAATAATTTACAAATTTAAGACATCATGTGTTCCCAAACACTCATTTCATTTTGCTTTTTTTACTTAAGTGTGTTGGCCTGAACTTGGCCAAAATAGGTGCTAAGATGTAGAACCCTTCAAAAGGGTAGTCTATGACATGCCTAATGATTTTTCATTTCAGTAATGCCCCACAGCTTCAGGGTATTAATCAGTTATTAGAGATCAGTTGATTGGTAAAGGTTACCTACCCATCCTTCCCATCTAACTCTAAGTGTGATTCCTCCTTTGAGGTCTTCTCTGGCAATTCCAAGTGCACAGTGACTGCCTGGGTGCTAGCACTGGTCATCCCACCTGCAGTTATATAGTTGCCTTGGACATTATTCATTCAGTATGTATTAATTGAACACCAACTTTATGCCAGACACTGTTCTAGATGCTGTGTATGCAAAACTAAGCAAGATAAAATCTCTGCCTTCCTGGAATTTACACTCTAATGGAAGAGGCAGACAGTAAATACATAAATATTTATAAACGTCAGGTAATGCTAAGGAGAAAAATAAAACTGGGTAAAGGGACAAAGATTTATGGGGAGAGAGCACCATTTTAGCAGAGTGGTCAGGAAAGTCCTCTGTAAAGAAATACCATTTAAGCCAAGACCTAAATAAAGTTAATTCATGCAAATGTATGGGTGAAGAGTGTTCAAAGCAGAAAGAAGAGCCCTTATATGTTTATGTGCACAGTGTAGTCAAGAAACATCAAGGAAGCCAGGATGGCTAAAGCCCAGTGAGGGCTGGGAAGATGAATAAAACATGAAGTCAGAAAAAGAGGCAGAGGTAAGAGCAGGTACAACTTTTAAATTTTATTCTAGAAGTAAAAGTAACTGATTGGAAAGCTGAAACAGGAAAGGTTGACGATGTAGTGGACATTTTTGAATTATCAATTGTGTGAGGAAGAGAAGTGGGTAAAGAGACGATGGCAACATTTGAGGCTGGAAGACGAGTTAGGTTTTGCCCTGGTCCTGATGAGAAGATAGGGGTTTGGCCTAAGATCCTGTGACACTATTCTATTCTATTGATTCTATGACACTATTCTATTCTATTGTTTCTATGACTTTGTGTGCTTTTGCTTTATTTCTAAGTGAGATTGGAAGTAATCACCAGCCATGATGGAGAAAAAGAGCAATGAAGGAGATGGAGGTGGGTGAGGGTAAAAGTGAAAAAATGAGGGAGAAGAGGAGAACAGTTGCCTCAGATGATATTTCTTAGTAATCTCTAGAATGTTTGAAAGAAAATATAACTTTCCATTTTCCAATTATGTCCTTTGATAGGATCTTAGACTTTCATTCATATAGTATACACACACACACACACACACACACACACACACACACACCTCTCTCTCTCTATATATATATATAAATTTTTTATTTTCATAGGTTATTAGGGAACAGGTGGTGTTGGTTACATGATTAAGTTCTTTAGTGGTGATTTTTGAGATTTTGGTGCACCCATCACCTGAGCAGTATACACTGCACCCAATTCGTACTTTTTTATCCCTCACCCCCTTCCCACCCTTTCCCCGCTGAGTCCACAAAGTCCATTGTATCATTCTTATGCCTTTGCATCCTCATAGCTTAGCTCCCACTTATGAGTGAGAACATAGAGTGTTTGGTTTTCCATTCCTGAGTTACTTCACTTAGAATAATAGTCTCCAATCTCATCCAGGTTGCTATGAATGACAATAATTCATTCCTTTTTATGGCTGAGCAATATTCCATCATATATATATATCACTGTTTCTTTATCCACTTGCTCACTGATGGGCATTTGGGTTGGTTCCACGTTTTCACAATTGTGAATTGTGCTGCTATAAACATGTGTGCACAAGAATCTTTTTCGTATAATGACTTCTTTTCTTCTGAGTAAATACCCAGTAGTGGGATTGCTAGATCAAATGGTAGTTTTACTTTTATTTCTTTAAGGAATCTCCACACAGTTTTTCACAGTGATTATACTAGTTTACATTCCCACCGGCAGCGTAGAAGTGTTCCCTGTTCACCGAGTCCATGACAACATCCATTTTTAAAAATTTTTTTTATTATGGCCATTCTTGCAGGAGTAAGGTGGTATCACATTGTGGTTTTGATTTACATTTCCCTGATCATTAGTGATGCTGAGCATTTTTTCATGTTTGTGGCCATTTGTACATTTTCTTTTGAGAAATGTTTTCATGTCCTTAGTCCACTTTTTGGTAAGTTTGCTTGTCTTTTTCTTGCTTATTTGTTTGAGTTATTTGTAGATTCTGGATATTAGCTTTTTGTCAGATGTATAGATTGTGAATGAAGATTTTCTCCCATTTTGTGGGTTGTCTGTTTACTCTTCTGACTGTTACTTTTGCTGTATAAAAGCTCTTTAGCTTACTTGAGTCCCAGCTAATTATCTCTCTTTTTATTTGCATTTACTTTTGGGTTCTTGGTCATGAAATCCTTGCCTAACCATGAGGTGAAAGACCTCTACAAGGGAAACTATAAAACACAGCTGAATGAAATCACAGATGACACAAACAAATGGAAACACATTCTATGCTCATAGATGGGTAGAATCAATATTGTGAATGTGACCATATTTCCAAAAGCAGTACGCAATTTGATGCAATTTCCATCAAAATACCACCACCATTCTTCACAGAACTAGAAAAAACAATCCTAAAATTTATATGAAACCCCCCAAAAAAAGCCTGCATAGCCAAAGCAAGACTAAACAAAAACAACAAATCTACAGGTATCACATTGCCTGATTTCAAGCTATACTATAAGCCCCTAGTCACCAAAACAGCATGGTACTTGTATAAAAATAGGCTCATACACTGATGGAACAGAATAGAGAACCCAGAAATAAACCCAAATACTTACACCCAACTGATGTTTGACAAAGCAAACAAAAACATAAAGTGGGGAAAGGACACCCTATTCAACAAATGATGCTGGGATAATTGGCTAGCCACATGTAGGAGAATGAAACTGGATCCTCATCTCTCACCTTATACAAAAATCAACTCAAGGTGGATCAAGGACTTAAATCTAAGACCTGAAACTATAAAAAGTCTAGAAGACAACACCAGAAAACCCCTTCTTATAGTATATTTTTTGAGGCTTTCCTAATTTAGGTTCCCCCTATGTGTTCTGTGGTTGTATCTTTGAGATCTTGTCTTAAAGTTGCTTTTGCATAAGAAGCACTTTTTTGTTTTATTCATTTTTATTTTTGTTTTTTAACATATAGTTATTTATGATGACTTAGGGGAAATGCTGGTGGAGATCACACAGGTGGGGAAAAGTTCTTCCAAGACACCTCTTTGTGCTTTGGGAGTCTGGCTTAAGCCACTGAATTTCTGAGCACAAAAGAGCAAATTGAGCAATGTTCTCTGTGTTAAGTTTGGCTTCGCTCCATGGTCATTTTAACCTTCTGATTATTGTCACTTTAAATGTATGTGTTATGCATACTTGGTCTTTGTGTTTTCACACAGGTGGTTCTCTAAACCTTATGTCAAATGAGGCTTTTGGGGACTTTTTTTAAAAGAGCTATTGTGGAACAGAGTAATAGTAGGAACATATACCAATGTTAATAATATTTGCTTTTTAAAGACATTAAGATATTTTCCACAAGGATTTCCTACCTTTGTAGTCTAACTTTAATGACAAAAATAAAAATTAAGTCATTAGCTATGACTCTAAATATCTATGCAAAAATATGTTTTGCTTTTTATTTGTTAGGCACCTGTGCTAATAAAAGCATTGGATTTTGAATTTGATAGCAGTCTTAATAAAAGTAAGATGATAGAAGCAGCAATAAAACCTATCATGCATGATTAAGTATGGAGGGGCAAATTAATTTGGTACTGCTTTGACAGAAAATTTCCCTTTGTTGTGCTTATATGCCTGTATTTTGTACCAATGGCTTTTGTGATTCTCTAGTTTAATCATGCCTTTAAGGTGATGAGTTACATGCTGATGATAGAACATCAAACTCTAGATGTTTATTCAGGAAATGCACAGAGGTCAGAGCAGGCACAGGGTCATGTGCTGCCTATAGCATTTACAGAAAAGGGAAAGCCTAATGTTTTGCAATCATTCTATATTTAAAATATCTTTTAAGAAAAATTGCAAGTTTTAGTACTTTAGTAGTAGAAGATGATATATTTTTACCTCTTAAAACTGAGACTGGGAAAATAAGGCTTATTTAGGATTAAGAAGAATTGAAACAAATTTTATGTCCTACAGTACCCCTAAATGTCCACGTTCCAGTCCATAAATAGATTTTTGAGGCATGTGAAGTGTTGGAGACAAAGAGATGGTAGTCTTCTATGAAAAGCATTATGAAGTTCAGAACAAGGGTAGAATTTAACATCCCTGTTTTTGAAAAGATTAAGAGTCTGAGTCTGTGCTTATTAAGATGCATAAAATGTGCTGTTAAATCATTTTTGTAGTACGATAATTTCTAAGTTTATATGCATCATAATATAATTATGGTAAAATGTAATTAATGACAGGGGAGCAGAAGCTTGTGTTGGTCTGTAATGGGATAAATCAGTTACCTAATGATGAATAGTTATCAGCTTCAACACTTTGCCAGTTATACTGTATTTTACTGTGAAATAAATAAAGTCCATACTGCTTTTTGCTTTACCGAAATATGTTTTTCTTTTATCGTTCCTTTTGTATATACTCTGATCAAAGGATCCTTAGTCAACGTCAGTTCTCAGGAAATGTAAGATAATGTCTAGGTTAATATTTCAACGGTTCCAGCCCAAATTGTTTGTGGAAAGATGATAAATCACCTTGTTTGCATTTATATTTTTAATAATACTATAAATTCACTTTTATTTACTTTCATTTGAATTGCATCAGTGATATAGAATTTTCCTAGATTTCATGAAAGACTTCACATGAATGGCCTGTACCCCATATAAACCATTTCATAACTGAGAAAGAATGATAAATATCTAAAAATAAGGAATCATTTTTTATTCAATAGGTCTAACTGACTTGAAGTTCCTATCTAATCTGATTTTAATTCTAATTAACTTCTTCTGGGGCAAGAGTATCTGCATTTTAATTTGGGGGAAAAAAGTTAATGTATATCTAAATGTAGAATTGCAGTTATTAATGAAGATTATAGCTGGTAACAATAAAATTTTCTACATGGTCATAATATTCCACCAAAAAACAAAAACAAAAACAAAAATTTCTATGTAGCAGTCCAGGACTAATGTGTGGGCTATGGAGTTCACATGGAAGCAGTCTAGAACCTGAAATGTCTTTTAAAAAGAGAAGTAGTCCCAGGCAATCTCTGATCACACCTTATCGGGAACATGAGTTAGGATTATCATATAGCTTATCATCCAAATCAGAATAAAAAGTGTGTAAGAGGAAGTAATTATAATTGCACTGGAACATAAGGGAAAAACCAGGACTGTCCTAGGCAAACCAATCCCATCAACAATGCTAGTGTTGTCAGTAGTGAAACTTTGCCCTGAGTGAAACTGTTCTTTTGACAATTATCCCTGAATCTTACCTTAGTGCAGAAAGCTTTCTTTTATTTTTAAATTTTTAAAATTATTTTTCCTGTTTTATTTATTTATCTTCCAGCTTTATTGAGTAGAATTGACATATAAGACTGTATAATTTATAATTTTTATCATCAACAGACTGCCTGGTTCCACTGAGACATACCTGGAGTTTGGGTCTACACAGGCAGGCCCAGTACTGTAGTTTATGGTGGTGGGCCTGGATGCTGGGTCACTGGAGGAGAGGGGTATTGGAGTCTGCATCTGTGGGGCCCTGCCTAAAGCCTAGGTTCACAGGAGCTGATCTGGTATTGGGGCAGACTTTGATCCTGTGTCCAAGAGGGTAGGTCTGTTGCCTGGAGCCATGGAGACCAATCTGAGTCCAGATTCGCAGGGGTGCATGGGTCTGTAATTTTCAGGTGTAGTCCTGGAGCCTGAGCACATAAGAGGCCATACTGGTACTGGGGTCTACTGGAGTTGGCCCGGATCGAGGGTCTATTAGAGCCTGGAGCCACAGGGGCCAGTCTGGTGTCAAGGCTTAATAGAGTGGGCTTGATTTTGGGATCCACAGAGAAGTCCAGGTGTCTATCATTGATAGTTGCTCCAGGAGGGAACCATCAATGTTCAGATCTTTCTACAGACCTTGAACTAATCTAGGTCCCTACTTTTATGAATGGAAAACTGGAACCACATTGTTCTTGCTGATGCAGACATTGTAATTGCCTCCCCACATCATCACCTACTCCTTTTTTCTTGCCACCAAAACCCTAGTTTTGTTCAACTTGCAAGTAGTAACATGTAACAGAAGTAGCTGGGCTCTCTCCAGGCCCAGGCGATAAATCTGGATGAGTCCAAGGTGATCAGGATATTAGCATTCCTTTTAGTAGTGGCCAGTTCAGGAATGAGAATGAGGTGCAATTCTGGGCAATAGATGGAAGGTCAAAACTGCTAGTTAGGAAGGAGTAGCTCTGGAAAATGATTTCTTTGTTTTAGAAAAAGAGACATGTGAGAAGATACAGGCCCTCCTCTTCTTCCTGCCTTGGGACACTGTAATCCGTGGGTTAGGATGTTGTCAGCTACAAAACACAAGTCTGAAGACACAATTCCTATATCATGTAGATGGCCAAAAGCATTATATTAATTTTTCTATTACTGGATAACAAATCGCCCCAATCTTAGCTGTTTAAAACAATAAAGAAATATTATCAGTTTATTCCATGTATAGCTAGCTGGATCTTCTGCTCAGGACCTCAGAACTCTGTAATCAAGGTGTTGGGCAGGATACATTTTCTTCTTTTAATTTATTTTATTTTCAATTTTTATAGATGGGATGCACTTTAAACTGAAAACTCAACAGGGGAAGAATTCACTTGCAAGCTCATTAAGGATGTTGGCAGAATTCATTTCTTTGCAGCTATATGACTGAACATCCCCAATTTTTTTCTGGCTGTTGGCTAGAGGCCACCCTTGGGTTTTATAGGATGACCAGAGTCCCTAGGGCTATTCTGTTGTTCTTTTGCCACACAGGCTTCTCCAACATAGCCACTTGCTTCATTAAGGCCTCAAAAAGAGTTCCTCCGTGTACCTTCTGGAACTATTTGTAGGAAAGAAAAAGAACATAATGATTTTCCACAAGTAAAAACAAACTTGTGAGCTGGCTTCAAAAGTAGCTGGATAGAAAAACAGAATTGGACCCAGCAAAGGTATAGCATAAACGTTCATATCTTCATTTGTTTGTGCATTCATTTATTTATGTATTCATCCAATGGACATTATCCATTAAGACTAAGTCCCTTAGGTATGTATTATCTATTGGATGAATACATAAACAAATGAATGCACAAACAAATGAACATATGAATGTTTATGCTATACCTTTTGCTGGGTCCAAATCTGCACATAGAATTTAGGCTAGGAGCTCTGGCAGAAGCAAAGATGAATCATACACACATACATTGTCTAATGTAATCATGGAGAAACAAAAAAAAATCAATTAAGTGTAAAATAACACAGAAACTATTAACAGCCTTAAAAGATTAACATGCCTTGGCAAGGACTGGTGCTTGCTTTTACTATCACTAAGCTTGCCTAGAGGAGAAAGAGAGTGTGCCCAGCAGGAACCCACAGGTTAATCAGAACATTCAAACATTTGGGAGGGAGAACACTCTTGGTTGAGGAACAGGTAAACAAAAGAAAGAAGAAGAAAAGTGCTAAGAATATATAGACATGAGCAGGAGAATCTTACAGTACAGTATGACAGGAGGACAGCACAAAAAGCTCATGGGATCAAAATAAGGAGGACTTCAAAGTTAGGTGAATAGAAAAAGAAGATGCCAGAATGCATAATATTCAGATTAGGTATTTTTCATGACACTTCCATTTTCACTTATGCCAACTAAAGATCATTTACAAGAATTAGGGCAACTAGGAGATGGAGAGTCTTCTGGATCCAGTATTAGTTTAGATAAAAACAGTAAATTATTGGAGTTTGCATTATCATGATTACCACAGAATAAAAGAAACACTTCAGTTATTCATGAGAAACTATTTTAAATGTAGTGATGTGATATATAATATTTGCTTATGGGAAAGCAAAGCTACCCCTAGAAATTAAATTCTTTTCCTCTTCCTCCCACCTTCTCCCTTCCCTGTACCCCTTTCCTAATGTTTAGTCATCTGATGTCCTCATGAACACCATTCTTAGAAGCATCCCATCCCAGTATACCACAAATATCTCATAGTAATTTTTAAAGGGATTAAAATCTTAAGACATAAGCAAAACTGTAACTGAGGTAATTCTGGACAGGAACCAAGAGTGAAAGCTTCACCCCTTCATTAGGACACTAAGCTTGGCCCACAATGTGTCCTCTAAGATTGCAATCCTGATACCCCTGGAAGGTGTCCAGCCCAGTCTCAGTGCCTCATATGTGTGGCTTGCTTAACAGTTAAAATCCTTTCACTTGCTCTCTGCCTCCCCTTCACCCAAATTTATTCCATATCCACCAACTCAAATCCAGTGGCCTTTTGGGATTTTAAAATAGCAGAGCTTTGAGGTTGTGCGTGTATATGTCCTTCTGTGTAATACTAGAGTCGAGCAAATGATGTGAGAGGCACACGAGTCAACACACTTTCAGTAAGCAAATCATTGGATTTGTGAGCATGTGGAAGGATGCCTGGTATAGTTTCTTAATTGTGTGCCTTTTGGATTTATTTTTTTTCCTCACTGTTTATTTCTTCCTGAGAACTCACTCTTAAGCTCTAATGGACTTACATTTTAGAAAAGAATAAAATCCTCGGAGAGGGTATGCATTAATGTTTGAGACAGCTATAAACAGTATTCCACTGAGACCAAATGTGAAGTCCATTAATGAAAAAAAGAGATGGATTTTATTTTCATTTCATTTTTGAAAATACAAATAGTCTTATGCTAGGCTAGGCAGAATAAACAAATGTTTTGCAGCTCTCATCTTAACCTGCAGAATAGGAGATGGACAGGGGAGTGGGGCGGGGGGAGAAAGCATTTAGTCTATAGTGCTCAGCAAATACTAGAGAATAAGCAAATAAATGAGGTTCATATTTAATTTTGGGCTTTCCAAAGTTAATATCTGCAAGCCTATCATCAGGCTACTATACTCCTGGCACTGCTTTAAGCCTTGAATGGGCAAAATATGGCACAAATTCCATTCTGAAGACCATAACCACCAATTTTGGCCCTAGATCCCCAGTAAGTCAGCTAGCTGACAAATTTAAGGAATATGTGCTCTGTGCCAGGTAGTCTAGGAACTGAGAAGACAGAGCTGAATACGATGTAGCTAGTCAAAAAGTCAAACACAATCCAATGCTCATCATTTGTCATTACAGAAATGCAAATTAAAACAACAGAGATACCACTGCACATATATTAGAATGGCAAAATTCAGGGAAAAATATGACAATACCAATTGTTGGTGAGGATGTAAAACAAGGACTCTCATTCACTGCTGGTGGGACTGTAAAATAGTACAGTCACTTTGCATGATAGTTTGCAGTTTAAGGGACTAAGCAATCTTATCAGGTCATTGTATCCTAGAAAATTTATTCCAACTGATTTGAAAACTTAGGTCCACACAAAAATTACAGATAACTGTTGATGGCAGTTTTATTCATAATTGCTAAAATTTAGAAGCAACTGAGATGTCCTCCAGTGGGTGAATGGTATACAGACTGTGCTACATACATAGAATATTCTGCAAAAAAAATAGAATGAGCTAACAAGTCATACAAAAACATGGATGAATATAAAGGCATATTCCATGTGAACAAAGTCAGTCTGAAAAATGACATACTGTACTATTCTATGTATATGACATTGTGGAAGAGGCAAAACCATAGGGACAGTAAACATGAATGACTATAAATTTAAAACTATTCTTAAATTAAAAATTTATGGAAAAAAGACAACTCATAAAGAAGGAGATGATAACTTTGGAGAAAAGATAATATTTCATTTTTAAACATGCAGAAATGGTATATTTGAGGGACCCATGAAATACTTAGGCAGAGATATTTATTCACTTATTTAATACATATTTATTGAATGTTTACTATATGCCAGGAAGTATTCTATGCATACTACAAAATGCAGCCCCTGTTTTCCAGAAACCTATCATGAAAAAGACTAATGTACATCAAATAATTATATAAATAGGTATAATGTTATATATCAGTATTTACAAAGGATGATGATACAGAAGGATATTAGAGGGGACATGATACATAGAAAACTCTTAGGCTTGTTATTCTGGAACTGAGAATGGGTAGATGATAAGAAGACAGGAGCCATTCCTGGGCCTTAAAAAAAGCCCATACAACTCTGGTTGGTTTATGTGGTTCCATTCCATGGGGATAGGAACAAGTCAATGGTGTCATAAAACAGATTAGAATTCATTTCTTCTTTGGAGGGAGTGAAGGTCCAAATCCCTTGGCTCTGGAGTGACTGTGGATGTTAGCAATCAAAGCTGAGTACGCAGATCTCTAAATGAAAAGAGAAGGGAGGCCTATTGAGAAGAATGCTATAATCTGAGGTGATATATTCTAAATGGCTATGAATAAATGATTTGGGGGATTTATGAAAATATATATTCCCTTCACAGGGCTCCACTGACAAAGATTCAGATTAAATAGATGTGAGTGGGATTTCTCCTAGAGGATTCTGAAGCTTAGTTTTGGATTAATGTTGAAAGGATGAAGATAATGCAAGTAGCAAATGTAATATGGAAGCACAGCCAGGATCACAAGAGAAAGAAAAGGAGATGTGAAATGTTGCATTGATAGACACAAAATAATTGATGACATAAAGATAGGAGAAGTAGGAGATGCTGGGCTCAGCTAACAGAATTGGAATGGAATGCACCTAGGAAGAAAGTCCATGATACTATTCAAAGGATACTCTAAACATATCAGAGAAGATGAATGATAGACAAGGATGGAAATACAGAGTATCAGAGATCCTGGCAGGCATTAATTGGAAAAAGTCAGCAGTTTTCAGGACACTGGGTAATTATTTAGGTAGTCCTTCTGGAAATGAGGAGGAGGCAATAAATCATATCATGTTATCCCCTTAGGAACTGTGAAGGGCTTGAAACTTTCTCAAGCTTCAGATTCAGAGGAAGGGAGTATATTAATCAGAATTCTTTTTAGAGGTAACAGAAACTAACTGATAATTCAAGTGGAAACTATATGCACTAAAAGGATGAAGAGCAACCTATAGAATTGCCATGGAGTGTGGAGAATTAGGTGAGTAATACAGTAGATATTCCCATATGCCCACAGACCACTGAACTCCCAAAAATTATATGGAAGAGGCTGACCCTATACTTTCTAGATCATCTGTGCTTCCTGCAAGAGCTGCTGTGAGAAGGAGGGAATAAGCCAGTTGATGACAGTGTCATGGATGGGCAGAGCCAGTTGAGAGCTTGATGCTGTTCACATGGGAATTGGGCCTAGAACCTAGACTGGGCTGGGCTTACAAGTGGCACTGTGACCACCTTGCCCTTACCCCCAACGGGAGAAAGGAGCAATGTGGAATTTGAGATTATGTAGAACTTGACCAAGCTATAGCAGGGGCTTCAAAACCAGGGTGTCAATTTGGAAAAAAGATTGTCATAAGGAGAATTCAAGAAAAGCAAAAAGTTGATTTGAGCCAATGTAGGTCATGCGTTTCTCAAGAATTTTGCTGCCACCATTGTTCAGCGATATTCCCACTCAGAATACACAGCCATTAACGACTTAAACTACAAAATGACATATAACATCTCTTAACGTATTACTTCACTTTTCATGTTATAGCTTGTTTTACCATCTACATTATAATTCCCTGAAAGCTAAGACTACTGAATTTTGCCAGTGTATGCCTCTATCCTTGGTGCCTTGCACAATAGTAAATACACAGTAGGTGCCCAATACATTTTTATGAAATAAACATGTGGATGTTTAGATGAATGCATAGATAGATGAAGATAGATGGATAGATAGATGGATAAAAAAATTTCCATAGAATCTCTGCATTTTTTTCATAAGGGACATTAGGGTAAGTTAGACAATTTTGAACAATTACTTTATCTAGTTAAAGTCCTCATGAATTTGCAGACCCTCTTATGAAGAACTGACCAAACTTCTCCAGCGTATTTGAGGTCCATATCCCTAGAGATGAGTCAAAGGAAAACCAGATTTTGTATTGCAGTTGTTATGAGTTGAATTGTGTCCCCAAAAAGATATATTGAAGTCCCAACACTCAGTACCTCAAAATGTGACCTTATTTGGAAATAGGGTCTTTGGTGAGGGAAACAATTTAAAATGAGGTTGTTATAGTGGCCTCTGATTCAATGATTGGTGTCCTTATGAAAACAAAAAATTTAGACAAAGTCATGTGAAAAGACACAGGAGGAAGACAGCCATCTACAAGCCAAGAATTGTCTGAGGCCACCAGAAGGAAAGAGATAGGCATGAAACAGATCTTTCCCTAGCACCGTCACAGACAGCATCGCCACACCAACAATGTGACTTTGGACTTTCAGAATCAAAAACTGTGAGAAAATACATTTCTAAGCCATCCAGTTTGTGGTGCTTTGTCATAGCAGCTGTAACAAACTAATACAGTAGCAAAGTGGCAATTTTTTTTTTTTTTTTTAGAGATGGGGTCTCGCTCTTTTGGGAAGGCTGGAGTGCAATGGTGTGATCACAGCTCACTGCAGCCTCTAAATCGTGGGCTCAAGCAATCCTCTTGCCTTAGCCTCACAAGTAGCTAGGACTACAGGCATGTGTCACCATGCCCAGCTAGTTATTATTATTTTTTTTTTGTAGAGACAGGGTCTTGCTATGTTGCCCCATCTGGTCTCAAGTTCCTAGCCTCAGGTGATTCTTTCACCTGAGCCTCCTAAAATGCTGGGATTGCAGTTGTGAGGCACCATGCCCAGCCCACAAGATATTTTTGACAGAGGAAGACAAACATTTAAACACTCATCTGTGCCAGTTTTCCTTACTCTGGGAAAGACTCTTAATCATTTAATTCCTATTCCTTTTAACGAAAACTAATAGCAATAATTAGAAGCTTTCTGACAATGGTACAAAGCATAGAACTCATCAGTTCTAAGGAAAGGACTTTGAAACTCCAAGTACAATATACCAAGTTCAATGCTCTTCAAGGCATTTTGTCATCAAGGGGAGAAGAACAGTGGTAAATGGAAGTCAAAATGGGTTTATTAGAGGGCTTCTTTTTTTTGTTTTTGCTGTTGAGATTGGGAAAATAACAGTATATTTGTATGCTCACAAGACATCCAGTGGCAGGAAAAAGAAAATCCCATGAGTGACCTGTTTGTGTACATGAGAGGGGATAGTGTGCAGTGCAAGAGTGGCAGCCTTGATTATGTGCACATAGTAATAGTTTTCTCTCTTCTCCATACTTTCTGGAACATTATTTTTCAAAACTAGAAAAATCCTATATTAAAACTTTACCTTGCCAAAGAGGAGAATTAGGGGATAATTAATTGTATTATAAAAGAACCTTTAAAATAGTAAGCTCCCTCATAGCATGTAAAGGACTTTTAATATAGAATTTGCACTCTATTTTTAAAGGAGAAAGCCTATTGCATAACACTGGATACATCTGTATATAATTATACAGTACAGAAGTAAAAAGACATGTGGCTACACAGTTATGCTTACAATTTAGTCATTTAAGTTACAATGTAGGGCATTCCTCTAAAGACTTAGACTTTTATAATTTGAGGAGATTGTTTTGTTTAATTTTGTCCTGGCAGGATTATTGGGTGGAGGTGGCTGACAGGTTAGCATATTTTTCACTTGAGCTGATGCTGCAGCTGTCTGAGAATATTTTGTTTGTTTTATCATAAATTAATAAGCTTAAATGTAATTTTTGCTTTTCTTCACTGCCTCTGTGCTTTTATATATTCGGCACAAGTGCCTCAATGTTTCATTCAATTTGAACTATAAAATATAATCATGTGTTAAAGGAAGGTGGTAACGTTTATCATAAAGTTATAGTTTTTCCACCTTGCTTTCCAAATTCATTTAAGTTAGCAGCACAAAGCATAGTTCCTTTATAATGCTTATGTTCATAGCAAAAGCATATAAATATTCCATCCACAAAACTGGTTCATAAAGAGAATGTTATAGGAAGGGATATTTTAGGTAACATTAGTACATATGTGTAAACCCTATATAACTTAGGTCGTAAATCCACAGAACCTCAAACTCTTTGTGCTGAGAGTTCATACAAACTTCTTAATGACATCAGAAGAGAGGCACCTGCTGGCAGCCCCACCCCTGTAATTATTATACTGGGTGGGTTTCTGCTTTACATACAAGAAAATGGAAGTTTAATTAAATTATAATGCTATAGGATACCAAGGAAAAATTACATATTAAAAGTTAGCCAATCATCTGCATCTTTAATAAACAATATGGTAGCCATAATCCACAAGTGGTTACTGAGCCCTTTAAATGTGGCTACTCTTAACTGAGATGTGATTTCAGTGTACACCAACACCAGATTCCTAAGACTTAGTATTAAAAAATTAAAAATATCTCATTAGTAATTTTTACACTAATTACAAGTTATAATAATATTTTTATATGTTGGGTTAAATAATACATATTATTAAAATTAATTAATCTGTTTCTTTTTACTTTTTTTAAATAAGGCTACAAGAAAGTTTAAATTTATATATGTAGCCCACATTGCATATCTATAGGATAATGTAGCTCTAGATGTTTCCAAATATTACATGATTTCCAATCTATAGGGAAAAAATTGCTGGTTGCTTGTCTGATATATATAATTTGCATGTTATTGTGATTAAGATCACAGAGTATGTAATGAGAATGCCTGTCTCCACATTCTGAATCTGCTTCTTAATAGCAAATTACTTCTCTGAACCCCAGTTTTCTCAGTGGGAAAGAGGATATGATAATAGTACCTACCTTGTACATTTTATTAAAAAGAGTGGAAGAGATAATTCACATAATGATGTTAGCAGAGTGCCAGTTTTATACAGCATTCAAGAGCTGACAGTTTTTTCTGATCAGCACAGCATTTTTTTAAAATTTAAATTTCTTTTTTTTATTATACTTTAAGTTTTTGGGTACATGTGCACAATGTGCAGGTTTGTTGCATATGTATACATGTGACATGTTGGTGTGCTGCACACATTAACTCGTCATTTAACATTAGGTATACCTCCTAATGCTATCCCTCCCCCCTCCCCCCACCCTACAACAGGCCCCAGTGTGTGATGTTCCCCTTCCTGTGTCCATGTGTTCTCCTGCCTAATTGCCCTGGCCAGAACTTCCAACACTATGTTGAATAGGAGTGGTGAGAGAGGGCATCCCTGTCTTGTGCCAGTTTTCAAGGGGAATGCTTCCAGTTTTTGCTCATTCAGTATGATATTGGCTGTGGGTTTATCATAGATAGCTCTTATGATTTTGAGATACATCCCATCAATACCTAATTTGTTGAGAGTTTTTAGCATGAAGGGTGGTTGAATTTTGTCAAAGGCCTTTTCTGCATCTATTGAGATAATCATGTAGTTTTTGTCTTTGGTTCTGTTTATATGCTGGATTACATTTATTGATTTGCGTATATCGAACCAGCCTTGCATCCCAGGGATGAAGCCCACCTGATCATGGTGGATAAGCTTTTTGATGTGCTGCTGGATTCAGTTTGCCAGTATTTTATTGAGGATTTTTGCATCGATGTTCATCAGGGATATTGGTCTAAAATTGTCTTTTTTTGTTGTGTCTCTGCCAGGCTTTGGTATCAGGATGATGCTGGCCTCATAAAATGAGTTAGGGAGCATTCCCTCTTTTTCTATTGATTGGAATAGTTTCAGAAGGAATGGTACCAGCTCCTCCTTGTACCTCTGGTAGAATTTGACTGTGAATCCATCTGATCCTGGACTTTTTTTGGTTGGTAAGCTATTAATTATTACCTCAATTTCAGAGCCTGTTATTGGTCTATTCAGAGATTCAACTTCTTCCTGATTTAGTCTTGGGAGGGTGTATGTGTCGAGGAATTTATCCATTTCTTCTAGATTTTCTAGTTTATTTGCGTAGAGGTGTTTGTAGTGTTCTCTGATGGTAGTTTGTATTTCTGTGGGATCGGTGGTGATATCCCCTTTATCATTTTTTATTGCGTCTATTTGATTCTTCTCTCTTTTCTTCTTTATTAGTCTTGCTAGTGGTCTATCAATTTTGTTGATCTTTTCAAAAAACCAGCTCCTGGATTCATTGATTTTTTGAAGGGTTTTTTTGTGTCTCTATTTCCTTCAGTTCTGCTCTGATCTTAGTTATTTCTTGCCTTTTGCTAGCTTTTGAATGTGTTTGCTCTTGCTTTTCTAGTTCTTTTAATTGTGATGTTAGGATGTCAATTTTATATCTTTCCTGCTTTCTAATGGGCATTTAGTGCTATAAATTTCCCTCTACACGCTGCTTTGAATGTGTCCCGGAGATTCTGGTATGTTGTGTCTTTGTTCTCATTGGTTTCAAAGAACATCTTTATTTCTTTCTTCATTTCATTTTGTACCCAGTAGTCATTCAGGAGCAGGTCATTCAGTTTCCATGTAGTTGAGCAGTTTTGAGTGAGTTTCTTAATCCTGAGCTCTAGTTTGATTGCACTGTGGTCTGAGAGACAGTTTGTTATAATTTCTGTTCTTTTACATTTGCTGAGGAGAGCTTTACTTCCAACTATGTGGTCAGTTTTGGAATAGGTGTGGTGTGGTGCTGAAAAGAATGTATATTCTGTTGATTTGGGGTGGAGAGTTCTGTAGATGTCTATTAGGTCCACTTGGTGCAGAGGTGAGTTCAATTCCTGGATATGCTTGTTAACTTTCTGTCTCGTTGATCTGTCTAATGTTGACAGTGGGGTGTTAAAATCTCCCATTATTATTGTGTGGGAGTCTAAGTCTCTTTGTAGGTCTCTAAGGACTTGCTTTATGAATCTGGGTGCTCCTATATTGGGTGCATATATATTTAGGATAGTTAGCTCTTCTTGTTGAATTCATCCCTTTACCATTATGTAATGGCCTTCTTTGTCTCTTTTGATCTTTGGTGGTTTAAAGTCTGTTTTATCAGAGACTAGGATTGCAACCCCTGCCGTTTTTTGTTATCCATTTGGTTGGTAGATCTTCTTCCATCCCTTTATTTTGAGTCCATGTGTGTCTCTGCACGTGAGATGGGTTTCCTGAATACAGCACACTGATGGATCTTGACTCTTTATCCAATTTGCAAGGCGGTGTCTTTTAATTGGAGCATTTAGTCCATTTACATTTAAGGTTAATATTATTATGTGTGAATTTGATCCTGTCATTATGATGTTAGCTGGTTATTTTACTCGTTAGTTGATGCAGTTTCTTCCTAGCCTCGATGGTCTTTACAATTTGGCAAGTTTTTGCAGTGGCTGGTACCATTTGTTCCTTTCCACGTTTAGTGCTTCCTTCAGCAGCTCTTTTAGGGCAGGCCTGGTGGTGACAAAATCTCTCAGCATTTGCTTGTCTATAAAGGATTTTATTTCTCCTTCATTTATGAAGCTTAGTTTGGCTGGATATGAAATCCTGGGTTGAAAATTCTGTTCTTTAAGAATGTTGAATATTGGCCCCCACTCTCTTCTGGCTTGTAGAGTTTCTGCTGAGAGATCAGCTGTGAGTTTGATGGGCTTCCCTTTGTGGGTAACCTGACATTTCTCTCTGGCTGCCCTTAACATTTTTTCCTTCATTTCAACTTTGGTGAATCTCATAATTATGTGTCTTGGAGTTGCTCTTCTTGAGGATTATCTTTGTGGCATTCTCTGTATTTCCTGAATTCGAATGTTGGCCTGCCTTGCTAGATTAGGGAAGTTCTCCTGAATAATATCTTGCAGAGTGTTTTCCAGCTTGGTTCCATTCTCCCTGTCACTTTCAAGTACACCAATCAGACGTAGCTTTAGTCTTTTCACATAGTCCCATATTTCTTGGAGGCTTTGTTCATTTCTTTTTATTATTTTTTCTCTAAACTTCCCTTCTCACTTGATTTCATTCATTTGATCTTCCATCACTGATACCCTTTCTTCCAGTTGATTGAATCGGCTACTGAAGCTTGTGCATTTGTCACGTAGTTCTCATGCCTTGGTTTTTAGCTCCATCAGGTCCTTTAAGGACTTCTCTGCGTTGGTTATTTTAGTTAGTCATTCATCTAGTTTTTTTTCAAGGTTTTAACTTCTTTGCCATGGGTTCGAACTTCCTCCTTTAGCTCAGAGTAGTTTGATCATCTGAAGCCTTCTTCTCTCAACTCGTCAAAGTCATTCTGTTTCCAGCTTTGTTCCATTGCTGGTGAGGAGCTGCGTTCCTTTGGAGGAGGAGAGGCCTCTGATTTTTAGAATTTCCAGTTTTTCTGCTCTGTTTTTTCCCCATCTTTGTGGTTTTTATCTACCTTTGGTCTTTGATGATGGTGACGTACAGATGGGGTTTTGGTGTGGATGTCCTTTCTGTTTGTTAGTTTTCCTTCTAATAGTCAGGACCCTCAGCTGCAGGTTTGTTGTAGTTTGCTGGAGGTCCACTCCCGACCCTGTTTGCCTGGGTGTCAGCAGTGGAGGCTGCAGAACAGCAGATATTGGTGAACAGCAAATGTTGCTGCCTGATTGTTCCTCTGGAAGTTTTGTCTCAGAGGAGTACCTGGCTGTGTGAGGTGTCAGTCTGCCCCTACTGGGGGGTGTCTCCCAGTTAGGCTACTCAGGGTTCAGGGACCCACTTGAGGAGGCAGTCTGTCCATTCTCAGATCTCCAGCTGTGTGCTGGGAGAACGACTACTCTCTTCAAAGCTGTCAGACAGGGACATTTAAGTCTGCAGAGGTTTCTGCTGCCTTTTGTTTGGCAATGCCCTGTCCCCAGAGGTGGAGTCTACAGAGGCAGGCAGGCCTCCTTGAGCTGCGGTGGGCTCCACCCAGTTGGAGCTTCCAGGCTTCTTTGTTTACTTACTCAAGCCTCGGCAATGGCGGGCGCCCCTCCCCCAGCCTTGCTGCCGCCTTGCAGTTTGATCTCAGATTGCTGTGCTAGCAATGAGTGAGGCTCCGTGGGCATAGAACCCTCAGAGCCAGGAGCGGGATATAATCTCCTGATTTGCCGTTTGCTAAGACCATTGGAAAAGCACAGTATTAGGGTGGGAGTGACCCGATTTTCCAGGTGCCGTCTGTCACCCCTTTCTTTGACTAGGAAAGGGAATTCCCTGACCCCTTGTGCTTCCTGGGTGAGGCGATGCCTCACCCTGCTTTGGCTCATGCTGGGTGTGCTGCACCCACTGTCCTGCACCCACTTTCCAACACTCCCCAGTGAGATTAACCTGGTACCTCAGTTGGAAATGCAGAAACCACCGTCTTCTGCATTGCTCATGCTGGGAGCTGTAGACTGGAGCTGTTCCTATTCGGCCATCTTGGCTCCAGGACTTCTAAAAATTTCATCTTCTCCATTTCAACCACAGGTCCTGCTATTCTCTGTTGCTTATGCAATCTGAATCTTCCTTGTCCTGAGGACATTTAAATTTGTGACAATATCACAGAATTCCTATCAGCTTTCCAGTTCTTCTATGTAGAAGTTTACAAGCTGATCCTAAAATTTATCTGGAATTGCAAGGGACTCAGAATAGCCAGAACAATCTTGAGAAAGGAGAACAAAGTAGAAGGACTCATGCATTCACATTCTAAAACTTACTACAGAGCAGCAGTGATCAAGACTGTGGTACTGGCATGAGGAGAAACATATAGATCAGTGAAATAGAATTGAGCATCCAGAAGTAACCCTTGTAATTGGTGAACTGTTTTTTAATAAGGGTGTCAAGATTATCCAATTAGAAAACAACAGTCATTTCAACTAATGGTAATGGGACAGTTGAATAGCCACATGCATAAAAATAGACTCTTACTTCATACCATATACAAAAACTAACTCAAAAGTTCTAAATATGAGTTAAAGCTATACAATCTTAAAAGAAAACACAGTAGTAAAACTTCACAAGCTTAGATTTGACAAAAATTCTTAGGTATGACACCAAATGCACAAGCAGCAAAAGAAAAACATACTGAACTCATCAATATCAATAACTTTTGAGAATAAAATAAACTATCACTTACCAACTTTTGTTGTGATATCAGAAAAGAATATCTACAATTATCTTTAAAAGGCTACTAAAATATTCCTCCTTTTACTAACTACATATTGTGAGAGCAGATTTTTTTCCATATGCTTCAACCAAAATAACATATCTCAAAAGACTGAATGAGGAAGCAGATAGGAGAATCTGGGTGGCTTCTAAAAACCTGGATGTTCAAGACATTTGCAAACATGTAGAACAATGTCACTCTTCCCAATAACTTTGTGGGGGGTGAGGTTGGGATATATAGTAAATTTTATAGAAAATAGTATTACATTGATATGCAATGAGATTATCCTTGCTATTTTAAATTCATTAAATATTTTAAATTTATAAAAAATTAACTTTTCTGCTTCAAAGGACATTATCAAGTAAGTGAAATGACAACGTACAGAAAGGGAGAAAATATTTTCAAATCATATATGTGATAAAGAACTTGTATCCAGAATATAGAAAGAACCGTGCCATCTCAATAGTAATAAGAAAAATAACTCAGTTCAAAAATGGGCAAAGAAGATGAAAAGGACTTTTCTCCAAGGAATATACACAAATGGTACAGGGGCTGGACATCATTAGCCATCAGGGAAAAGCAAATGAAAACCACAATGACATACTCTTTCATGTCCACTAGCTTGGCTATAATTAAAAAGCAAAACAAAACAAAAGCAGATAACTGTTGGTAAGAGTGTGGAGAAGTTACAACTGCACACAACGCTAGTGGAAATGTAAAATGGTGAAGCCACTTTGGGAAACAGTCTGGCAGTTTCTTAAAAGAGTAAACATAGAATTATCATATAACCCAGAAATTCCACTCCTAGTTATATATCCAAGAGAAATTAAAACATATGCCAACACAGAAACTGATATGTGAATGTTTACAGCAGCATCATTTGTAATAGCCAAAAGGTAGAAAAAATCCAAATGTTCATCAACTGATGAAAGGATAAAAAAAATGGCATATACATGCAGTGGAATATTATTCATTGCCATGAAACAATGAATTACTGATAAAGGCCACAACATAGATGAACCTTGAAAACATTATGCTGAGGAAAAAAAGCTAGTCACAAAAGATCACATACTATATAATTCCATTCATTTGAAATCTCTAGAGCAGGGAAATATATACAGACACAAAGTAGGTTAGGGGTTGCCTAGGGCTGGGGGTTGGGGGTTGGGAATGTAGGGGCTGATAGCTAAAGTGTATGAGATTTCTTTTGAAGGTGCTAAAAATGTTCTAAAATTGACCATGGTGATGGTTGCACATATCTTTGAATACACTAATTGTACACTTTAAATAGGTGAATTGTGTATATGTGAACTTTATCTCAATAAAGTTGCTTTAAAAAGCACATCAAAAATTGGCTTATGAAAAACATGATAATAAAAAGTAGTATTTCTATGTGAAAGAGCAATGTTCAATCCAACTCCATATTTTAAGTCTGTAACATAATTATATAAAACATGATTCCAATTTCTACCTTACATCCTTTGGTCCCTCTTCTAGCTCTCTGTAAGATCTCATAAGGTGATTATAGCTGATAAGCTATTAAAGCTCTGTGTGATGCCCAGACAAAGCTGAGTGCTAGAGTTCAGGGTTTAGGCATCTTGATAAATAGCAGGTTTATTATGCTTAATAAATTTGGGTTAATTTCCTTTATTTTTATCAGTAGTGCTATGCATAGGAAAGTGAATGCTTACACCCAGAAAAATCAAGCCCAGAGTCAAGTCTGAATGATTTCATTTTAATGCTTAGTGTTAGAATTAATCACTTAAAAATAATTTAAAATGTTTCTGAGGTTAAAAAAATAAACTTATTAAATATTGAATGAAATGCTTAATGATGCTCTTTGGAATAGGAACATAGAGGATGCCACAAAGATGAACTTCCAAGATACATTTGTTTTGTAAAATGTGCCAAGAATTTTTAGCTTTATTAGTATGAGTATTCAGTTGGAATAAAATAGCCCAATTGACCAATTTGTTAACCAGTTTAAGAGGGCAGTGTCAACACGTTGCTACTTCAAGGACCTCTTTTACTTTCTCCGTCTGCACAGATATCATTGCCAATCAAATGTAGCACCAGGATTTTGTCCTGCAATTCCAAAGGGTGTGGCAAATAAGACCTTAAAGACACAGTGTTTCATAAATCTTGGTGGTGCCCAAGCCTAAGCCCACTGCTGTCCAGATTTAGGTCATCATTAGATTTCTGATTTACTGATGGCTTAAACCCAATTCCATAGATAAGTGTAGAAGAGGGTTGACATGCAAACTCTTCTTGGTATAGGGAGAGAAAGGGAAGACGTTCCTTACCCCCCGTCCCCCACCCCTGCCCTTTTTTTTATATCACTATATGAGAAGGAGAAACATTGTTCAACAAGCTCAGCTTGAGACTTCTGTACATATGATTTTGAGAAAATATACTCTCAAAATATATGCTTTCCCAGGACAGTGTATCTATGTTGGGTTAGAGTTGGGGTTTGAGAGAGGGTGAATATGGTGAGGCCTGGAGTCCTTTAGTCACACATTACAACAAATGAATCTGTTCTATAGAAAAAAATCATTATTTTTCATTGATTTTGTGTCCATGCAGCCTAGTGCATGGGCTGGAATTCTGGCACTTAGTAGCTGTTTGATATTAAGTAAGTGACTCAACCTCTCTGAGTCTCAGTTTACTCCTCTGTAAGATGGGAATGATAGTTGTACCAACTTCTTTGGGATATTACGGGGATTAAATGGATTAATTAATGTAAAGAAATTTATGAGTTAATTTTCACAAATCCTGCCCTCACACAACTTAAATTTAAATAGGGAAGTGGCCAGGTGCAGTGGATTATGCCTGTAATCCCAGCACTTTGGGAGGCCGAGGCGGGCAGATAACTTGAGGTCAGGAGTTCAAGACCAGCCTGGCAAACATGGTGAAACCTGGCCCTGCTAAAAAAATACAAAACTTAGCTAAGCATGGTGGCATGTTCCTGTAGTCCCAGCTACTCAGGAGGCTGAGGCATTAGAATCACTTGAACCCAGGAGGTAGAGGTTGCAGTGGGCTGAGATGGCGCCACTGCACTCCAGCCTGGGTGAAAGAACAAAACTCGGTCTCAAAAAAAAAAGAAAAAAAATTTTAATACGGAAGAGATGAAGCCAGATGTAATTATAAACTCAAAATCGAGTCCCTTGAATCTATAGACATCAACTGCAATTAATTAAACCTTTCCCTAAAAGATAAAACAACAAACTCATAAAAAAGATACAGTAATTCAATTATATAAAAATAAAAACTGTGTGCATGGCAAAAACTTCTACATGTAAAGCCAAAAGAAAAATAATTACTGACAGGGGAAACTATTTGTAATATATTCTTCTCTAAAACATAAGCAGCTTATATAAATACATACAAGTATACAAACACCACAATAGAAAAAAATGTAGAAAATGCATTAACAGAGAGTTTACAAAAAAAGAAATATAAATGTCCTGTAAGCATATGGAACTATGCTCAAACTCATTCCTAATCGGGAGAATGTAAGTTTAATATGTAGATACAATTTTTCATTTATCAAGGAGGTGATGGGTATGTGGGAAATACCATTTTTGTACACTGCTGGTGAGAGCATAACTTGTTACAACCTTTATAGAGGGAAGTTTGGCAATATTTAAAAATATATGAATGTACATATTATGTGGTCAAGCAATTTTATTTTGAGGAATTTAGGCTGGAGATAAAATTGACTTGCTAGAGTGATCAGTGTGAAAAGTTATTCATTATAGCCTTATTTGCAATACAAAATACTTAGGTAAAATCCTAAATATGGTAGGGTTAAATATGTGTAAAAACAGCCATACACTGGAATGCTTTTCAGGTACAAAAAATTCCAACATGGAATGATCTACAAGATCCAAAAATAATGAAAGCAATTACATAACAATAGCTAGCAACACTAGGTAGTTTTGATATGAAAGAAACAGTGCTCAGTGCTTTCCATGCATATCAAATTATCCACAACAACCTGATAAGGCACATACTATTACATTTCCCACTTTACAGATGAAAAAAAAAACTGTGGTGCAGAAAGGTTAACTAACTTGTCTAAACTCACTTAGATAGTATTTGGTTTGGTCAAGATTTGAACTCAGATAGTCCAGCTCCAGTGTCTGCTTCTTTTTTTTTAAAGTACACTGTATGGTTTTTCCAACTAAAAAAGCAAGTTGATGTCTATAGATTCAAGGGACTCGATTTTGAGTTTATTCTTATATGATTTGCCCCCAGGCCTAATCTCAGACTTAATCACCCACCTTTTTCCTCTGGCTTACTTTGTTCCAAATGCACTGTTTTCCTTGTTATTTCTCAAACAAGCCATGCATGACATAATCTCAAAATCTTTGCACTTGCCATTCCCTCTGCCTGGACACTCTTCCCCTCCATATGAACGTGGCTCTCTCTCTCCTTCACTGCATGTCTCATCTCAACTATAAGTGGCTCAAAAGGCTTGGCTACTCCACTTAAAACAGCAACACCACTTCTTCACCCTGTTGGACTCTTTTTTTCTAGAGCAACACTTGGTAATAATCATTGAAACTACTGCAAGATTGACATGTTTTTTAAAAACAGGCTTTGCTACTCAAAATATACATATACCCCCATTGGCAGAGAAGAATCTCATCTTTGTAGTGAGGCTGGTAACTTATTTCTCAATGTAAACTCATCTGGGAGTAGAGACAGGCCTTTCAGATTAAAGAAAAAAAAGGGCTAGGACTTACTGATGCATGGTAATTGGCTTGCAGAAGCACTCTGTTTTGCATCTTTTTTTTTTTTGCTATAGACATGGGAAGGTAAGTGATAATCAGAACCTTTCCTTTTTTTATTTTGAAAGACAGCTCTATAGATAAACGCACAGAACTCCACATAGAAATAAATTGTATATTTTCAAATAAAATGCACATTAACTACAGTAGAAATAATTAAAAATGTGTAAATTAATATTTGATGGGAAACAGGATATAAGCAAGCCACTTTTGAATTCATGTTTTCTCGATAAACACCAGCAAGACCTCAAGCCAATTGGGATTCATTTACATTATTTACCTTTCTCTTCAATTATGAAGAGACAAGTGATTTCAAATATAAATTCCTAGCAAACCTTTGCTTCATAAATATGAAAATTCCAGCAATGTTGGAATAATTAAGGCTGAACTGAAACAGAAATAATTACGAGTCACAGTACTTGGCAAAACCTTGATGTTCCCTTAGCAGGTCAGATGCCCAGTCGTCAAAGAGCATTCTCTCAGGAATTGAAGTTCAATTACTACAAAGATGTTCCCAGTATCAATGGAAAATCATGTTTCTGCGAGAGCTTCAGTGGTCAATTTCTTAAAGAAAAATAAACATGTTCCTAAAAGCCTTGAATACACCCAAAGTCATATAACTCATGCTAACTATAAATGCCCAGTCTTCAAGGGGCACAACCACATAAACTTTTCTCTTTTTTCTCTGATTGCTTTGACATTGGAATTAAATGAATATGCTGCTTGGGAGCCCTAGTCAAAGCTCCCACCTTAAAACTCTTTCAAAAGACACAGAAGAGACCATAGGTCAAAGCCTCATACCCCACCAAATGTGCTTGGCAAATGCCAAGAGGGATTAAAGGAGGTTAACTGCAAGTTTCCCACCTTCACAGTCTTGAGCCCTCAGAGGAAGGGTCCCAAGAAAAAGGCGTGGTAAACACAACACACGCACACTTCTTGAGGGTCACCAGCGTGAACTGTCACCTTCTCTTTTTAAGAACAGACTATTTTAAGTTTTGCAGAGAGGACCACATCCTTCTCATGAGTATGAGAAAGTACTGGAACTCTGGGAAGCTCAGAGAAAGAGACCTCCACACTGGCTAAGGAACAGGAGAAAGCTGGGGATTAATCGGAACAGAGGCAGTTCTTTCACTAATACATATTGCTTTCATTATGATAATAAAACATTCTAGGAAGTAAGTTGCCAGGGAGAGAAAGGGAGAAGAAACTCTCTCTCTCCCCCTCTCTCTCTTCTGAAGGAAGCAGCAGTGTCTCCTTGCAGAACGACAACCCTGAGGATACAGCAGTTGTCTTCAAATCTGTGACCATAAAAAATCATTATCTCTGTGAAATACAGCAATTTGGGAGATAATCAAACGGTGACCAGGGGGCAGAGCTGCCAATCTGAAGGATTATGCTCCCGCGCGCCTGCCTGCTCCTGACCTTCCTGGGAGCCAGCTGTCGGCGCGGCGAAGGCGCCCCATCCACTCCGGGCACATTCATTAGGCTGCCTTCGGTGCAAGAGCCATTTGCATAACACCCCGGCTTTCTTAATTAGTACTTCATTTCTCCCTTGACTTATTTTGTGGCTAAGTTCACTGTCCCCCCGCCCCCTCCTTTCTTCGCTCTTCCCTTGCTGAACTATATGAAGGGTTAGAGAAGGTGGGCGGGGAAGCTAAGAAGGGAAAAGGAATAGGACTTGCAAATGAAAGCACTGGTAATTAGTCTATTAATATTTCCAGATTTGCGTGAGGTTTTTTCGTGATACTGTTTTGGGAAAGATTTATCCTCCCAACTTCTAACTCCGCTGTATGCCAATGAAAGTACATTTGCCTCCTTGTTTTCTTAGAGTACACCCTCAGTGATCAATGAGTCTTTGATTTTAGATTTTCAAAATTAGTATTAACTCCATGAGAGGGAGGGATCAAGTCTATCCACGAATGAGTTGAGCAGGTCTCAATTTCTGATGGAGGGGTGAGCGAATCTTTTCCTGGTGGGTCCATATGGTTTTGATTTTTTTTTTAAATTTCAACCTCTCTTGATTATTCCAAATAAATGAAATGAAAATAAGAACAACTATATTCAATACGTGATTATTATAATTCTCTAGGATAGAAATTTCAGATTCAGACAAAACCAAACTGCTCTTTTCTTAAAGGTAGTGTTTATTACCTGATCTAAGAAGTAAAAATGCCTCAACTTCCCATTTAATAGGCATATCCTGTGATAATAATGAATCTCGATTTCTGCTCATGAAGAGAAGACAGACTCTGTTACGTGGGCCCAAGAGACACGTGATGACCTCTTTAAAGAAAATAGAAAGTGACCATTATTAAAAGCCACAATCTGTGATGTTTTATTCCTGAGATGTGTGAATCACATCCATAAAAATCAATAATTATTTCTAAAAAGTCTCAATTATTTTAGCATCTACTGCATTTCTTCCATTTTTTAAAATATTTTAACTCCATACCATAGATCATTCAAGTTGCACTATGATACAGAATTGTACTATGAAAAGAAGTTCTTTTCATCCAAATATCTAATAAACCTGTTCTTATCAAAAGTATAATGTTGAACAGAATAGATACAGAAAGTAACAGGAAAGTATAAATCCTCATGAAGCTTGCAATCTAGTTGAGGAAAAAAGACACACGCTTAAGCAGCATGATGACAATTCCATGGCAATAAATAGATTAACAAATGAGTGAAGGTGATTTGGTCAGAGGTGTTGCAGTCTCACTGGAGATGGGAGCTTCTCTGTTGGTTGCTCTTCAAACCTGAACCCCTAAGTCATTTAGCAAAATGTATTTATGGCCACATCCTCTCTCTCCATTTGTATGCAGAAAAGTATTTCTTTTCTGTCTCTCAGTTTCTTCATTTTCAATATACAGATATACACAATCCGCATGAGTAGTTGTTAGAGGCTTTACCTGATGCTTCTTGATTCTAATAAAAAGATTAACTGATAAATGTTATGTGATATAAATTATCCAAAATTTTATTGTTTATCTCTGTAGTTGAGAAAGCCCCAAGTGAGTGGCCAAATTCTCAACACAAGCATGTTTAAATATGGCTGCCTAAGGGAAAGAAGACTTTAAGTGCAGAATTTTAAATTGTTTCATCCATATATATATATATATATATATATAGCAATAACCAACTACATTTTTACTGCACATGTGCAAACGTATTACTTTAAGTCATGATCACTTTGAAAATGCTTAAGCAATTTTCTTTAAATTTGGTTTGGTTTTCCTCCTTCAGTGGGCTCTGTAACTAAGCCAAATATAAAGAGTATAGGTTTGGTGCAAATAGAATCTTGACCATTTGGCTGGGGTTGGGGCAGACAGGGGCTGTGTTTTGTTTTTTTTTAGTTTCTTGAAATCCCAAATCAGCTTAATTCATTTTACCATAATTAATAAGTACACACACACACATGCACATACATACAAACAAGATAAATAAAAAGAGACTGCATATTTGTTCAAGAGAAGAAACATTTTGAGCCTAAATTATTATTTTTAAGAAGTCTGTTTAAAGGCACTTATACACCTTTTAAGAAACATACCAATACACATTCAGAATTTTTTTTTCTCAGAGTATTTTTTAAATGTAAAATTTATGAATTACAATAATGTGAACAATATGTATTTTTCTTTATATATCCAGGTACGCTTGTACTTAGAATAAACACATGTGTGGCACAATATGAAAATTGTTATATTATGACTAACAAATTTTCTTTAATATGTAATCATGCACTCACACACATAATTTATAAGCAATATATACTGATGCACATTTCCAAATGCATTTCTTTTTTATTATTTTATTTATTCTTTATTTTCCACTGAAATCTAATCATTTTTTTTTCACCAGGGAATTTTTCCTCCCTCTAAAAAAAATGGAATGCAGTTAATTTAATCTCTACAATTAAAATGCTTTAAGAATTCCATCTGAGAAGTTTAAAAACACACAGGGCAAAGGATAGGCCAAGAAGTTATGTTGGCAGTGATATATACTACTTAGGAGCAATAAGAAGGGGTAAAATCATATGTGAAATGATCATTTGAAATGTTAAGCTTTGAAATATTTGCCCATAATGTTATTTTAGCATAGTTGGTTGCACTGAATTGATGTGGGTCTCTGTCCCAAGTGATACTTCTGTGAACATAAAGTGTCTGCAGGTGTTTGCCTCCAGGTAGGTCACTGAAAGACAATGCAAATGAAGACAATTTCCCCAGTAGCAGCAACCATAGAAATTAACAAGCAGAAACCTGGTAGACATTGGCATCATTCTTTATAGCAAGATAAGTTTCAGGGCATTTTAGAATTTGCCCTCCATTAGCTCCTGGATTACCCTGTCCCTCAGATGTAGGCCACCAGGTCATAAGCATGGAAACTGAGTATAAGAAATTAATTATTCACTTATTGAATATGCACTTTCTATTTTATTCAAGGCTCACTTGATATCACACACTAGCTACTGTCATCCACCTGCTTGCTTCTGCAACACTGTTCCTCCATGTCAATTGGATAGCACTTTGACAAATAATTTTAATCCAAGCGTAAAGTAGGCAAACCTCTCCACCTGGAAATGCCACGCAATACATATCTAGTTAAAAAATAATCTTTTGTGGCAAATCTTGTTTTAGATCACAGTCAACCCTCCATATCCATGGGTTCCACATTCACATTCAGTCAATCTTGGATCAAAAATATTTGGGAAAAAATAATAATAATGACACAACAATTTTAAAAATACAGTATAATAACTATTTACATAGTCTTTATATTGTTTTAGGTATTTACATTGTATTCAATATTGGTCTTATTGAATACCTTATTATTACAGGTAATTTAGAGATAAAGTATACAGGAGAATGTATGTAGGTTATATGAAAATACTATGCCATTTTATATAAAAGACTTGAACATCCATGAATTTTCATATCTGCAGTGGTCCTGGAACAAATGTCCTGTGGATACCAAAGGAAGACTGTATTATTACATATCAAATTTATTCTGACTATTTTGTCAGTTAAGAAAATTGAGAAGAGGTGAAAAAGGGAGAATTTTACACAACAAGTCAGGCTTTTTTATTTGTGTAACTCATTTAATTCTTTTCAAGATTCCAGGTGATATGTATCAATGTCCCCATTTCACAGTGAGGAAACTAAAGCATACATAGATTAAATAATTTTCTGAATATCACATAGCTAGAAAATAATTGAGCCAGCACTTGATGCCAGGTGTCTCCGATTCTAATGCATTTGATTTTTCCATAGTAAAACATTGTCTTGGCCTCGTATGCACATGCAAAGTTTTCAAATGGTTTGGGTAATTGCAAAATAAAAGGCATCTACAAAAATGAAGCATTCCTAGTAAGTGAAACTATTTTGGTAAAACAGTTCACAGATGTATATAATGCAAGGTATGTAATAAAATCACTGAAACTTAACAACTACATAGAATGATATGCCATATTCACCTATATGATGCCTGCTAGTGAAGTCCAGACAATCAGATAGAATAGAGGTGATCCCCTTCTGAACATGCCTTTCCATACATTTTCTCATAACACATGCCATCACTAGTAATAAAATTGGAACTTGAATTCTACAACACTGAGGCAATAAAATGTCCTGCTACAGGACTGCATAGCAACCAGATGTCCACAGTGGAAGGTCTGGAAAAGACAATTAAATACAGTACTTTCCCTCCAGGGCAGTATTGATCAAAGGAGTAACACATATACATGTTTCATCATTCAAATGCTAATGAATCCATAAACCTCATTATTTCTTATCTATCTTTGAATTTCCACAGCAGTTTTTGGTGACATACCATATTTATGCCAGTAATGTTTGCACTTTTTATATGCATTTTCTGAGCCCAGTCATGGACAGAAAACCACTAATAAAGAAAAATACATTATATGACTATAATCCCAGAACATGCATTATTTGCAGATTGAAAATGGATACAAACTTTTCCACTCTCCTCTTCAATTATACCTTCTATAAACAAGAATTATTACTAAATAGAACAACAAAAAGTATTTGCTAAGTGAGATACCAGAAAACACTTGCTATGAGAATTTTGAAATTCTCAGAAAATAGATATGATGCAAATATTATGCATATTTTGTTTTCACAGATATTGCATAGATCTAAATTCAACAATCAGAAGGCTCAGCAAGAACTGATATACCTATGCAGGAATAAAACACTCCTCTTTTTTATTAAACATTCTTCTCTCTCTTTATCACAATTTTTTTATGCAGTTTGTTGTTATCTTTGTCTTTGCTCATTTGATTTTGAGGAAGCAGTGTCATATGATAGAAAGGACGAGGACATTTAAAGTCAAAAAGATCTTGTTTCAATCTGTTCTGCTACTTGTTTGCAGGATAACCTTGAGAAAGTTAATTAGCCTCTCTGAACCTCAGTGTTTTTCACCTGTAAATTGAGGATAGTAATTATTATTACTAGCTATATGACCCAATATAATTTACTCAACATTTCTGAGATGTGGGATTCTTCTATGTAAAATGAAATGAATATCTGCTTTATAGAGTGATGTCAAAGATTAAATGTGATAAATAACTACAGAACCTAGAAGAATACCTAGCACACAGTAGGTGCTGAGTAAATCAGTTGTCAGTAATTCATACTAGAAATACATACTCATGTCAGAATACATGAAAAATAATTCTAACAGAGGCAATATTTGTATATTTTTGTGTACCATCTTCCAATCTTTTTCTATGTATATACTTTTATATGACGTTGAGATTCTCTTATCCATAGTTTTGTAATTGCTAAAATAACTTATTACATAATAAACATTTCCTTGTATCATTACAAATTCTTTGTAACTATTTATGATGTTTAATTTTATGTGCCAACTTGACTGGGCTGACGAATTCCCAGATAGCTGGTAAAACATCACGTCTGCGTACACCAGAAGAGATTGACATTTAAATCAGTAAACTGAATAAAGAAGATTTACTCTCACCAATGTGAGCAGGCATCATCCAATCTTCTGAAGGGCCTGCATAGAACAAAAAGGCAGAGGAAGGGCAAATTCTCTCTTTCTCTTTTTGACCTAGGACATCCCTCTTCTCTTATGCTCAGACATCAGAGCTTCTATTTCTTAGGCCTGCAGACTCCATAATCACATAAGCCAATTCTCAAAATTAATCTCCTATATATCTACATCTATATAGATATCCTATTGGTTCTGTTTTTCTGGGGAACCCTGACTAATATAATCATGATTTCAATAACAGCGTAATATCAAATGTTGGGGAATAATATAATGTGTTTAATTAAATTATAATTTTGCTATTATAAATAGGATACCAACAACATTTCTGAATATTTTTGTTTAGCTCTGGTTTCTGAAGTGTGTATCTGTAGCCCTGTGCTGAGAGATACATTGAGTTGGTAGAGATTTGGGAACGAAATACAAAGAAGGATTAATTTTCCCAGAAGCAATGAAAGAAAGTCAAAGGAAAACTCAATATTGTTACAGTGCATAATAAAAAGGGAGAGGGAAACTAGAAAAATGCAACATGGAGACCTCCTCTACAAAGGCCCTATAGTTTGATAAATTTATACTTTGAAAAATAGTACTGACTAGAGAATTTCTGATGTCCCATGGAAACTTCACGTATCAAAACATAATTCCTTAGGTCAGATCTGCAGCCCATCCCGTCAGTAGTTCAAATGCTGCAATTTTATACACATTTGAGGGGGGTCTAAAGAACATTATCTGTTTATAAAACCGAAAATTAGGCATACCTCTGAAGTCCCCCAAAAATACAGGTAAGACTTTCATGGGTGTCCCCACTTTCTTGTTTTTTAATTCTACCCTAAAATTACTAACAAGCTTGTCTAACAGAATTTGTAGTTTAAAAACCCCGCAGTGTATTTTTCCTTCTGATACTGATATAAATTAGCTAGATTTCCATATAAAAATATATAGTTAAAATGTAAAACAAAAATAGCATTGGAATTACACGTAGATAGAGATTGTGCACGAGAATTTCAAATCACCATGCCTCTGTTCCCTTTGATAAAAGAGGCCTGTTGTTTCTAAATGTAAACTAAACTGGCAAAAATATATAATGAGAATGACACCAAGTAGTTTGGATCATAATTTTTGAACTTTTAATTTAGGTGTACCTCTGAATGACAAAGCATTGCTAATGACTCAAATGTGATGAACAGGATAGGTGTATAGACCATATTCTGGAATAGATAATATACTACATTTATTTTCTTGGATGCTGTGGGAGGAAGGAATTTGACATATTTGCACATATCTACTTAACACATTTCCCTCTCTTTTTTCTTTTTCTTTTTGAGACAGAGTTTCACTCTCGTTGCCCAGGCTGGAATGCAATGGTGGGATCTCGGCTCACTGCAACCTCCGCCTCCCGGGTTCAAGCAATTCTCGTGCCTCAGCCTCCCGAGTAGCTGGAATTACAGGAATGTGCCACCATGCCCTGTTAATTTTTGTATTTTTAGTAGAGACAGGGTTTCACCATGTTGGTCAGGCTGGTTTTGAACTCCTGACCTCAGGTGATTCAGCTGTCTTGGCCTCCCAAAATGCCTGTAGGCGTGAGCCACTGCACCCAGCCTCCCTTTTATTTTTTAAGCTCATGTGTATTTTCAGAGAAATTTAATCTCTCTTTCTCATTCCTTCCCACTTGGTCCACAAAAGATACATAGGAGAGCTTTTCCATGTTTGTTTGCTTTGCCATCATAAAAAAATAAAAAACAGGTAAATTTTCTTTCTCCAGCCATTTCTTTTCAAATATTTCTCCTTCCTGGCCCTGGGGTTTTATCAAAACAGAATTACCATGCAGCCCGGGGTAGGACTCAGTTTTTTATTCTATTGATCTTTATATCTGGTAGTTGTAGTTGTAGCAGTAAATTTCTATTTATTGTAAGTCTCTTGGGCTTGTGGCTTGATACAAGACACCTGGGGAGAAAAGTGGAGCGGTACCTTGCACTCAGACCAAGTGCTTCCTGAGCTCCTGTTTTGATACAGACAGTGGTACATACAACAGGATGCCCAAAGGAAAGAACAAAACAATCGAAATGTTTAATTTATAGATTTATCTGCAGAGATATCTATAGCTTTGAAGATATGGTTCTAAAACGGGTAGCATATGTGTTATATCAAGAGTGACAGAGTATGACCCAAGTCAAATAAATCCATGTCAAAAATTATGTTATAAAACAATTTTCTTTTCTATTTATAGACAGTTTTCCTCTAGCTATCCAAAATCCTAAACTTACAGGATGTACAATCTGATCAAATGACACACAATCAAAAAGTGATTACAAGTTCTAGCTCAGGTAGGGAATTACCTCACAATGTCTGGACTTGGGCCATGTTCTTAAAGACCTTAAATTCCCTAATTCTGAATATCTCATCAATATGCCTTCGCAATCAATACAGAAATTCAAACCCCTGTTCTATGGTCAATTTGAAAGATTCATTAATGTAGAAAAATTAACTTACATCCGAGCATGTATCTGATACTAGTCTAAAACCAAGTTTATTTGTTTCATGCATGCAGTTCCCCTAGCATGAAACACGTACTGCAACTTGACGGAGCATCCTTCCTCTTTCTACACACCCCCTGCCATGGTCTCATTTCAGTCCCTTTTCTTCAGTCACCCCCACTTAGTGTACTCTTTCTGTCCTTGTTTACTAATGTGACTATCCTGAACTGCTTTTCTTATAAATTATCCTTTAAAGCTAATCTGGAGTAAACAATCTCATTTTTAGCAAAAGACCTCAGGTTAGGCAAGGATTATGGCCCCAGAAGTAAAATAACAACGTTTTATTTACTACAGTGTTTAGTCTATTTATTGGGTTTTATTGGCATTGAGATAACATTTGGGCCAGATTATATTGCAGAACTTTATTTTTTTAATATGGTTGTTTAAAGGCTCACAATTAAATAGCTACTATTAATGTCAACAATGTAAATGAATACTGAACACATTAATATGACTGATTTCAATAAATAAGAAGAAAATTGGGGTAAACAATATTTCTGTAAAGGAAAAAAGAAGTAAACTCTCAGAATGTGTAGAATTCTAGTACAACAGCCAGATAATTATTTAGATATAGGTCCTGTTCAACTTTCTAGATGTGAATACATGGAGGGAGGACAAAGGAGAGAAAGAGGGGGGAGGGAGTGGAAGGAGAAACTGAACATATGAGAAAAGTTTTTGTTTTTTTCAAATATGGGGGACTTTTTATTATGTGACATTTCTTAGTGGTATATATCAAATTTAGTTGGTAATTTTAAGACTAATGCACTTTAAGAATACCTATAATTTAATAAATTTACTTAAGTTGGTTTTGTACTATTTTCTGATTCTGTCCCTTTCATTTGCTGGGTATTGAGAATTCTGCTTCACTTTGGCCTGTGGAAAGATACTAAGATGACTCACTGACACAATGACCTTCATCTCAACAAGTCACTGATTCACTTGGTTCCTCTATACATCCATATCCTGCTACAGATTTACCTTGAGCACATTCTAAAATAATTAGATTAAATCATTTTTGAACTTACTGGCTTTCATAAAATAAAGTTATTTCTGTCCAAGAATTCAAAACTATTATTCATCTAAAAAGTAATGCTGATTATCAAACCAAACCAGAAGTTACAAAGCAATGATTAAACAACCATGGACATTCGCCAATGATTTCCTGAATACAAATGATCATGTAAGATATACTTCATTGTACTAAGCCACTTTTATCCAAATTTATCAAGTGTTCATTTTAATAACTTTCATTACCTTACTTCCACCATTTACATTTAAATGCAAATCTTATTTTGTGATTCTACTAAAGATCTTATATAGAACCAAGGAAAATTACTATACAAATGCCATTACCTAGAAGTTTGAAATCCTGACACTAGAAACGGGTTAATTAATTACATTATCTGTAGCATTACCCTGGATACATTCTGCCTGGAAGGCATATGGATCCACTCAGCTGCTGAATTTCAAAGAGCTGTGTCCTTTTCATGTGGAAGAAAAATCATCGACATAACCCTCTTCCACCCCTACTGAAGGCACTGGAGGACTTTATGTTTCTTTTTCACCTGATTATTGTGTTACTGGTGAAATAATCAAAAAAGCAAAATTAAATAAATACCAAAATATTTAATACTATCATGAAAATCTGAGGACTGATTAATATATTTCAATCAGTACCTACTTACTAAGAATCTATGTTCTAGACAAATCCTAGACATTGGGCTGTGAGAATCAAAGATAAACGAGACATGGTGCCTGCCTGTCAGGAACTCATATTAGAGTAAGCTCATAAAAAGTTAAACAAAAAACATTAAGAACGCATTCCAAGATTTAATTTGCTAAAGAAGTATTGGTGATACATAAGCCATTTGCTTAGCTATTTATGCAGTCTAAATTAATTGTATCATTGTTCAACTCATTTTAGCTTTTGTTTTTTTCCTCCTCTTTCCACCCGCCTCCTTTTTAAATTTTCTTCCTCTAGTCCCTTTAGTTCTTTCTTCTTCTTTTCTCTATTTTGATTTGTTTAAAAAAACAAACTCAAAGCAGCAAAATTTGCATACAGTGTCACAGGAAAAAATGCCGAAGAAATATTAAAGTAGACTAGTAAATTTAAATAGGATAAAATGAGTACACCACAGTGCCCTGCAGAAACTCCTGTGTATAATTGTTAAGCGTGGATGGCAAATGGACTCTGAGTTCTCTAGTGGCCAAAGATAAGGGAAATATAATTCACTGCAGCATTTCAGCAGCTGCTAAGAAGCAGCACAACTTCTCCCAGTGTGAAGCTGGAGAGAACTTTCTTCTTGTATTCACTCATCAAGAAGATGTTGTATACAGTAGTAGACATTATCCTTTACAGCACCCCATTACCTGGCAGATTGCAGTTTTTGACTATGAACTTTCAGAGATTTTTATTGGTATAATACAACTATGGAGGGTTTTAAAAGCTCTGAAATCTGAATCATGTACATCATGAGATCTCTCCATATATATATATATATACACACACACACATATATATATACTCCCTCTCTCTATATATACACATATTCTCCCTCTCTCTCTCTCTATATATATATATATATTCTCCCCCTCTCTCTCTATATATAGATATATATCTATCTATATCTATCTATATATCTATATATATATATTCTCCCTCTCTCTCTCTATATATATCTCTCTCCATATAGATATGTGTATATATATATATTATCTTGGACTTCTATATATATAGAGAGAGACAGAGAGAGAGAGGGAGAATATATATATATACACACACATATAGAGAGAGAGAGGGAGAATATATATATATATAGAGAGAGAGAGAGGGAGAGTGTATATATATATATACACACACACACATATGGCATATATATATACACATATATATACACACACACACATATATACACATATATATATACACACACACATATGGCAGCAGCTTACAGCTGTAAACCCACCACTTTGGAAGGCTGAGGCAGGTAGATTACTTGATCCCAGGAAATTGAGACCAGCCTGGGCAATATGGCAAAACCTCAAAACCTCATCTCTACAAAAAATACAAAAATCAGTGGAGTGTGGTTGTGCACACCTGTAGTCCCAGCTACTTAGGAGGCTGAGGCAGGAGGATTGCTTGAGTCCAGGAAGTTGAGTCTGCAGTGATCCGAGATTGCGCCACTGCACTACAGCCTGGATGATAGAGTGAAACCTTGTCTAAAACAAGGAAACAAACAAACAAACTATATATATATATATACACACATACTTATATATGGTATATAATGTATTTATTACTGATGTATTTTCTTACTAATGTAGTTTATTACTAATGTAGTTATAACCAGAGTAGATTGAGGAAAACTGCTTCTACAGCTGAAAAAATTTTCTCAAAAATACACCTACAACTTGAAAATATCAGTAATAACCTTTTGGTTTTTAGAACGGCAATATTTAATTAACATAATCAAATGTAATTTTATTTTCCATGTCTAGAATTTTTTCAAATTTCTGTTTATTTTTATAGGAAACACATCTTTTAATTTCAGCAACTAATATTTTTATGAGAATGATGATAGATTTAACATTTAGGTTTTCATAAATTTTTAATTTTACTTAAAAATGTTTCCATGTTTCCAAAATTTTGATTTGCCTTAAGAATTTCATATCACTGATTCTTTTGTAAATCTTGAATATTTTAAAAAGAAAAAACTGTAATTATTACCAATATTTCTATATTACACATTAAAAACACTTAAATGCTGTTCTTGTCCTTTTGTTCCAGTCACCACCCCGCCTGAGAGGCTCTCAGTTGCTGCCACTGTCAATCCTAATTCTGTCTCAACATTGGAGACAACATCACTAACCACCTTTTCAGAGGTTACTACCTATCTAAATGTACATAAACAAAAACAAATCCAAATTTTACCTTGCAGGTTTATTACAACCTGTTTTGCCCACTTGTCCTGCCAAGATCAAATGAATACCTATTATATGGCACAAAGATTAAAGTTCTATAAACACTTAACACAAATAGAAGGATACAAATTTAATTATAAGTCAACACCTTTGCTGAAAATCTAAAAGTTATCTTCAAAAAAAAAAAAAAAAACTCACTGTATTCTTTGTTCACTTGCAAATTTATGTTTGACCTTCAGTCAGTCGCCAAAATTTTTTGTCTTATTTTTTTTTTCATTTTATATATGGATCCATTGAAATGACATATTCTGGCTTACAGGGATGCTTTGTAGAATAACATACATTTATGATTGTTAAGTAACCATGAAATGTGAATGACAAGCATATCTTGTGTCCAGATATTTTTTAAACCTCAGTTTGTTTCTAGCAGCTCAAGAAAAGGATTAATATCTTGTTTGATGACTTAGGTTAAAGCAATAAAGCTTAAGCAGCTGGTTGAATAGTGTTAAAACACTTAGATTGGTCAAAATTGGTCATTTGCTGGATATTAATCTGCATGAGACCCAATATCTGGTTGCATTTTATATTTTATTGCACAGATAAGATCATTTCTTGTCATGTAACTTCAGTCTACATTTTCATAACAGGAACTCAGATATTCCGAACATGGCTATGTGCCCAAAGTACCAAAATCCTGCACAAATAGTCATTTCAAGAAAATTTGCCAGAGGAACGAATTTCTCTTCATATTTCAGGAATCTCTTTTGGCTCCATACAGAGAGTTAGACAGAAAGGAGGCTTGTCAAGATGTGTGCTTTGGGTCTAACCGAATAAATCAGGGAGAACACATTTCTGTGAGCACATGTCATTTTCTGTACTCTCGAGTCCAGTGTGACCTAGAGATGAATCACTTTATCACCTCTTAGGAAAACTCCCCAAGTCTGCTATTTCCTAATTTATAAAATGAGGAGACTTTTTGAAGGAATTATGGTCTGTCATGTGGAAAGCATTTTGAGCTCCTCAGAGTCACCAGAAGGCATTTATTGAGTGCCCACTGTGTGCTTAGCACTGTGCAAATACAAGGTGTCAGGTTAACAAATCACAACGCTTCTGGCTGCAAAATAATTTTTTAAAAATCCTCAGCTACATTAATATTCCATGCCATATGGTAGGAAAGGTCTAAATTCTATTGCTTTTGCTTTTACAGATAATTTATGAAAAAAATGAAATATTAACTATGAATGTGGTAGAATGGCTTTCTGTTTCACTAGGAGATGACAAATGAAGCAGCATAGGCACACATTTGAATAAGGAATTATCAATCAACCTCAAACTTGACCCACAGCTGTCATCCCTATAAATTAATGTTTACCATTTTAAGTATGTGCAGGACATCTGGAAACACACAGGCTGTGGCTGGCAAGAAATTTCCAAGAAATAGTATATCAAAAGCTAATTATAGCAACAGTGAGCCCAAGTGTCATTTTGTTATGGTGAATTATAGACGGAGAGCTCTGTCACTGCAAACTGTTATTCATAACTAAATCATAATGCTTTTAAGTTTTAATTAATCTGCTTAGCTTTAGTTGCAAGGGAGAAGCTTGCTTAAGTGTTAAGCCACCAAGGCTCTCTCAGGCTACCCTGGAACTGCATCTGAGCACCTGAGGGAGCAAGACCACATTATCAGGCTGGCATTGCCTCTATTAAAGAGAATTTCTTTTAATATGCCAGAGCCTGAATATTTCTTTCTATTTCATTATCAAAAAACCAATTAATTTTCCATAAGAGCACCAAATTAATTACAAAATACTATGGAAATCAGAGTTGTCTCTCCTTCCCCACAATTATGGAAATGCCAATCCCCTTGGCAGCGAAGTCCTTCGAAGGTACCAGTTTTTCTCCTTAGTTAACATTTTATTTGCGATGTTGGGAAGACTCTAAAGAGTTGGCACTATTATTTGTCTTTCACATGACTTATTTCCCTCAACTGCTTACCTAGTCCGCACTCTTTCTGTTTAACCACCCTTACCTCAGGAATGTTAGCTAGAGAAACAAAATCTTTGCATGAAGAAAACCTCTCTTATTCATTGTGACTTTTTGGGGTTTAATCTTTTTTCCCCACCTAGACTATAAACTCCTCATGAATGGGGCCATGTTTTAAACTTATTTCATACCCTAATATTTTTATTGGTTCTTGGTATGAACTTCTATTCTGAATTCATATTAGGGATTTAGCAAATTTTTGCCAGTTGAACAAAATCTAATTTTAGTTAGAAATGAGAAATTTAAATTTTTTAGACTTGAAGTCCGAGATGAATCCAAAAAGAAAGACATGATGATCTTACGTAAAATGGGAACAGAGAAAATGAAAGCAAATTAATGTACATAAGATAATATTTTATAATAAATTTTCTCTTATCTGAAATAAAGTCATTAGCTGATATTCAAACTTTCATTTAAAGTTGTGAAATCCTTGTTCAATTGAAAAAGTAAAAAGACTACCTCCCACCCCATATGAGGGTCCTGGTTGTGTAGTATCCTTGGACTTCCCTATGCCCATGCATGACTCTTTAACTTTCTACAAAATGTCCTTGGTCTCTACCAAACATCATCTAAAACTAACGGGGAAAGTCTTCCTAGGGAAAGCGTACATCATACTTCCTCTGTTTCTCTGAAGCATCCAGCGCTATGCCTTGATCAGTAGATATTTAATTTATATTTTATTGAATTAGCACCAGGGTAAGTGTCTTTCATGGATTTCTATCCTGAATTACTGAATTGTTTTTTGTTTACCTGTATCTAGATTAACTGAAATCTAAAGTACAATAAATATTTTCCTCATAGTTTTTATCACCACTTACCTAACTTAGTTTATGGATGAGTTTATGGTTAAAATGCTATAACAGGCAGAAGCAATGTCAATAGGACTCATTTTAAAACATGTTTTAAAATAACTGTCAGATCTAAAAGTTGTGAAAGATGCAGGCTAGGCCAACTTGGTTTTCTTCCCTAGAACCAGGAATCAATTTTCATCTTACTTAAATGGAAGACACCATAGGTGAACTCTCTGTCTTCTAAGGCCTCTTCCAAACTTCAGAGGCTATCACTGTCTAGCAAAAAAAAAAAAAAAAAAAAAAAAAAGGTAAATTCTCCTGTTCCACATATCAAATGATACAGCCACTTCTCTTTTATTTTCTTCCCCAAGAGAAATATGGAATTTAAGATAGAAGCAGATGTGTCCATGTTTAATCCTTAGTTCAAACAAAGAATGGCAAAAATTTAATTGGCCTCTGTTAAATGAGTAATTTTGTCTGCTACCTTAAAACATTGTTATATATTAATGCAGTACATTGAACTGCCAAGCATATTTTGAAACCTCGAAGCATATTCATTTAAGTCAAATTAAATGGATTCCACAAGGTGCAACAGGATTTTGTATGCCCTATTTTAATAAGGAAACTGAGTCATAGAGTGTGTTGAGTGACTTAGCAAGCGTCACTCTTCCAGGCACATGTTCAACCTCTTTAGCCTGAGGCTTGCTTTCTTCCAAAATAGGTTTTGTTTCTAAAGTCTATGTTTTCTGGGCCCAGATATATAATATTATATATATAATGAGCTTAGAAGCTCATTAACTAGCTATGGGAAGTAGTCTTTTCTGGGTAAAAGGGAAGTAGGCTTGGCCAAAACTCGAATTTCAAATGGCCTCCTCATTCTAGATTATTCAGATTTTAGCAAACAAGGCCACAGAATTCAAACAGGCACCTTGTCTGAATGGTAGTATGGTAGAATAGAAAAAGCCTAAAGTTAGACACACCTACAAATTATATGACCCTGGGCAAGTTATTTAGTCACTGTAATTATTCACATTTATTGAGTGCTTCCTATCAGTCAGACACTGTCCTAACCACTTTCCCCAATTTAACTCATTTTATTCTCAAAACAACTCCTTGTATGCTGATTATGAGACCTATTAAACAAACGAGGAAACCACAAGGAAGTGAAATAACTCGCTAAAGACACACAGCTGGAAAGGAAGGGGCTGGGATACACTATACTCTCTCAATAAGTGGAGAAATAATCAAAATTGGACTAATAGGTCAAGTTTATCTTTCCAAATAAATGAGCTATGAGGATTAGGTAACCAGTGAGAAGGTCTAGCACAGTTTCTGTTACCTGGAAGGAAAACGAACATTTATTAACATCCACTTTTGCCGCCTTTTCTTCCTCATTTCCTACTCTTCCTCTTACTCTTTGCAGCTATTTCTCCAATCCACTTAGCATACTTTATCTGGGCTTGCCCTAACTTCAGTATGCTGCTCTAGAAGTTGTGACACCTGAACCATACAAAGAGTATCAGACGCAGAAATCTCAGACAGTTAGGCAAATGAAAGATAATTTTTCCTGGTTTGTTTTAACTGCCTCTTGGTTTCCAATCTTTGGATTGGCCCTCTTTGCCATATAAAGACATGTACAGTAAGACTTGGATTTTTTTCTCTGAATTTTAACTAACAGCACAGAATCACCAACGTGTGTACTCTAGAGCCTTAATGCTCTTGCTTCCTGCCATGTCTCACTTGCTTGCTCAATGCATACGTTTTTTAGGTGGTTGGTCTGAACCCCACCATTAGCCATTTGGGTAGTGAGAGAAGCTCCCAAACACAGAGACTGCCCTGAGCAATTCACCGTAGGGCTCTTAGCAAAGTATTTCTTCAGTAGGTCATACATTGTTGTTGTTTTTATCACCGAATTTATATTTCTCCTCCACACTATTTAAATACTTGGAAGTGCAAACAATCAGATTGGCTTCTTCTCTCTTACAAAGATTCTTTTTAATTGGTTTCAGACTCATTTACTATTACCTTCTGAATCAGCTCGTTAATGCAAGAGTCAAAAGAATGCATCTTTTGCTTGTGAACTGCTATTTTAGGGAACAGTCCTTTGTTCTTTGTGAAAACCTCACCTCCAACTTTTATAATATTAATTCCATCTAAGCTTGGGAAATCAAAGACAATCGTTATTATTTTTGGCCTAATTTTACTGCTTTCCCAGAATTTTTAAATGCTGTTTTTCTCAGATTCTTCAGTCTATTATACATACCTCTTGCTAATTATTTATTAAAGTGGCATTAAATTCCCTTTATGCCTTATGGCCTTTCTTTTATCTATGATTAGTCTTATATTTAAAAAATAACTTTTTTTCTTTTTGTTTAAAGGCAGTATCAATACACTATTAAAACATAAGAAAGTACAAGCATGAAAACAAAAATTTTTAACCTAGATTCTTCCCCACCAGAGCCCATTTAATATCCACATACAAAAATATGCACTCTTTATGGGAGGAAATATTTGTAAACCATACATCTGATGAGGTTAATATCTATAATTTCTAAGAAACTCATACAATTCAATAGGAAAAACAAATACAATTTGAATATCCCTTATTCAAAATGCTTGGAAAGAGTAGTGCTTTGAATTTGTGATTTTTTTTCAGATTTTGGAATATTTGCATTGTGCTTATCTGTTGAGCATCTCAAATCTAAAAATTTGAAAGCAAATGCTCCAGTGAGCATTTCCTTTGAGCATCTTGTTGGTGCTCAAAGACTTTAGAATTTTGGAACATTTCAGATTTTAGATTTTCAAATTTGGGTTGCTTAACCAGTAATTCACTTTAAAAACGGGCAAAGAGCCTGAACAGACCTTTTTTTCAAAATTCCAACAGGTACGTGAAAAGGTGCTCAATGTCATTAATCATCAGGAATATGCAAATCAAAACCACAGGATCATCTCACACCTGTTATGATGGCTATTATCAAATAGACAGGAAGTAACAAATGCTGGTAAGGATGTGGAGAAAAAAAAAATTGTACACTATTAATGGGAATGTAATTTGATACAGCCAATATAGTAAACAGTATGAAAGTTTCTCAAAAAAAATAAAAATAGAACTAGCATGTAACCTAGTAATCCCACTATTTGGTGTATATGAAGGGAAAGAAATCAATGTCTTGAGGAAATGAATGTCTTGAGGAAATAAATTCCTATTCATTGCAAGGTTATTCACAATAGCCAAAATATGAAAACAATCTGTTCATGGATGGGTGAATGAATTTTAAAAAATTGTATATATACATATATACGTGTGTGTATATATATATAACTGTTGTGATACTTTGATGAACCTGGAGGACACTGTTTTTGTTCTTTTTGAGACAGGATCTCACTCTGCCACCCAGGTTGGAGTGCAATGGCACAATCGCAGCTCACTGCAGCCTCGAACTTCTGGTCTCAAAAGATCCTCCCACCTTAGCGTCCCAAGTAGCTGGGTCTACTGGCATGTACCACCACTCCTAGCTAATTTTGTATTATTATTTTTTTTAGAGACGAGATCTCATCATGTTGCTCAGGTTGGTCTCAAACTCCTAGGCTCAAGCAATCCTTCCACCTTGGCCTCCCAAAGTGCTGGGATTACCGGCATGAGACACTGAGCCAGGCCTAAACCTGTGGATATTAAGCTAAGTGAAATAATCCATACGGAGAAAGACAAATAGAGCTATGCAGTGCTTAATGACAGGGATACGTTCTGAGAAATGTATTGTTAGGGATTTTGTCTTGTGTGAGCATCATAGAGTGTACAGTAAGTCCTCACTCAACTTTGTTTATAGGCTTTTGGGAACTGTGACTTTAAGCCCTGCATGATCTGCAATGCCAATATTAACTCCCATATATCAGGTTTCTATATATGCTCCCTTATGTTATGGGACCACTGTTACATATGCAGTCCATCATTGACCAAAATATCATTATGTGGCCCATGAATATAGTATAATACTTTCATGTGGAATATTTAAAAAAAAATAAAGTTGAACCTATAGAAACAGAGAGTATAACAGTGGTTGCCAGGGGCTAGGAGGTTGGGGGAGAAGTAGAGATTTTGGTCAAAAGGTACAAACTTTCTATTTAAGATGCATAAATTCTGAGGATCTAATGTATAGTATATATAATATAATAATACTGTATTGTGTATTTGAAATTTGCTAAGAGAGTAGATCGTAAGTGCTCTCAGCAACAACAAAAAAGAGGTAACTGAGGTAATGGGTGTGTTAATTAACTTGATTGTGGTAATCATTTCACAACATATACTTATATCAAATCATCACATTATATACTTTAAATATATACAATTTTATTTATACCTTACTAGAACTAAAAAATACAAACTTTCTTTTTTCACTTACTTCATATCAGTAAACGTATCCCACATAACTTTAATAATAACAAATATTCTATTATGCAGATATGCCATAATATATTTAGCCAATGTCCAGTTGTTAAATATGTAGGTTGTTCACTACATATGTTATGAAAACAGGACAGTAATAAGAATTTTTATGGTTAAATATTTTTTCCAAGCCTTAATTATCCCTTTAAGACAATTTCAGAGAACTGGGTTACTAGGCTGTGTGTTTTTAGGGCTTTTCTTACCTACTTTCTAACTTTTTAGGAAGGCATATCAATTTGCACTCCCATATCTGCTATGTAAGTGTATATTTCTCCATATGATAGGAAAATTCAGGTATTATTTTCATTTTTGCAAATTTTTATGTCATTTTAAATTGCATTTTCTTAATTAGAGAGAATTAATAAATTTTCTCTGTTTTAACTTTCTAACTGCTTCCTATTGATTCATAACAAATTTTTGCTGCTACCTCATTCTTCTCCATCCTGGAGAATTATTGTGAATCCCTGTTTACCATAATTATACTGCCATTAGCAAATGTTTGAACTGATAAGTATACCAAGGTTTTTTTTTCTGACAACTATTTAATCTGCAAGTGTTATTACTATAGCTTCCTTTTTAGTATAGAAACATTTCTGCATTCTGACTTGACTCTTTGAGTGACTTCCCATACCTATCTGATGCTCTTGTGATAAACTGAATTTTCTGCCCAGTCTATTTTTCTTAATAATGGCCAAAGCATTCCTTCTGACTAATGTTGCAGAAACAGTGCCATCTTGAAATTCAGAACCTTCTACACTCTTAGACTTCCTCCTTACTGTAAGATCAATTGCTTTTCTTACCCCCTTATTCCTTTTAGTACTAGCTTTCATGTTCAGGAGAAGCTTGGCTTCAGGATATTTGTGGTCCAGATCAGGAATTCTCAATCTCTATTATTAATAACATTTAGAGTCAGATATTTATTTGTTGTGAGGGACTATCCTGTGAATTGTAAGATATTGAGCAGCATTCCAGGTCTTTATGTCACTAGTACCTGCCAGGTGTGACAACCAAAAATGTCTCTAGGCATTGTCCACTCAGGGCAAAATTGCCCAGTTACAACCACTAGTTTAGAGTGTATAGAGTTTCTAACAAGTTAACATAATCTTGGGTTGCATTAAAAAAATGGTGTCCTGCTCAAGAAAGGCGAAGGTCTTAGTTCTTGTTGCAACATATCCCTTGAGTTAATTCTAACTCCAAGTCACACATTTTTAGGCATCCTTACAAAACAGAGAGTTTCAAAGTAGAGTAACTCAACAGATAAAAGATCTGGAGGCTGCCCATATGCCATCTAGTTAATAGAAGTGAGTTCAATTTGGTATATGGAAAAATCTGAAAAAAACTATTTAATGTATGCTGCTTTATAAAGAAGAACAAGGTAAAAAAAAATCTTATGGAAAGACACATTTCAACTTGATATAAAGAATGGGTCCCTGAAAAGTTGTTTAGCTGCTTGTCAGTACACACTCAAGCAGAAAAAAGGGCAGAGTGTTGTTGAAAGGATTTTCACACTGGAGCACCTTATAAATAGCAACTTGTCTCTTTCTTCTAATATCTATGACACTTTCCTTTACAGTTTTTTGTTTTACTACTAGTTGTGCCCATATTTATTTGTGGGTGGAATTTGTCACATCCTTTAAGCAATATTCCCAACCAACTGAATGCTAGAGGGGACGTGATTGAATCACAGTCTGAAAAGTAATGCATATTCACCACCTGTTAACTATTCTGCCTCAAATAGTCCTTGTATCTTAATGTGTCAGTTGCAATTCTGGGCCCCAGTATGTGCTCAAAAAATACTGACTAATATATACTGACTCCCCCTTCACTCTGAAATTTTCCTGATCTCAACAATATAATTAATTCATTTATCTTAAGCGACCAAATGTTGCTTTAAATTGTTAGATGAAATAATCAGTTGGTTGATCTTTTTTTCAAGTACCAGGTAGGCACACCCTGAAATAAAGAAAACTCCATTAACTTTTCTGTCCATTTGTTCCATGTCTTGGTTTCCTAGTAGACTGTAAGATTCCTAAGTTCAAAAACTGTTTTTTGGTTTAATTGCACACAGTATCTAGTGGAGCATGATGTACACATGGGCCCTTGGTGAGTGCCACCCTTCATGTCCCAAGTACGACAATTCCGTGAAGGAGAATTGCTTTCCCTGCCCAGCCACCTGGTAGGACTGGCCCTTCAAGTGCCATTTCCAGAGATACACAATTATTAGATGTCCCCTGTGAGGGAAATCTAGAGCAAGATGCTAGGACACTAGGCCCTTCTTTCAACTTCAATTCTTTGGACAATAAAGAAGTATTCCTAAACCCTTGTTCATGTGACCCATGAACATTCATGTGACCCACTCTTTCACTGGGTGTTATGCCTGCTCCACCTACCTCTCATGAGAAGCATGGAGGCTAAGATCACCCACTCCTGTGCCAGATGGTGTCTGGGCTCAAATCCCAGCTCAGCTGCTTACTAGCTTTGTGACTTAGGCAAGTTACTCAATTTCTCATTACAACAGAATCTTCATTTTAAAAATAATTACATATGAGGTAATGCATATGTTAATTAGCTTAATTTAGCCATTCTACAATATATACATATAGCAAAACATCATGATGTAAACTATAAATATATACAATTTTATCAATTTAAAAAATAAAAATAATTACAACAATTTTTTCATGAAGTTATGAGAATTGAATGAGTTAATATGTGTCAATCACTTAGGACAGCACCTGTCATGTAAGCTCTTAATAGTGTTAACTGTAGCTACCTTTGATAATGTATGTGAAAGAATTAAAAGTGCTCTGCAATGTAAGATGTTCTGATTGGTTCCTCTCTTATGCCATAGTTCTAACGAAGAAAATCTGTCTGCAGAAATAACTTCTCTTATCCTCAGGGTGACTGTCATCATGATTAGGATTTTTCTTAGGTGGCATTAAGGACTGACTGACTTGGTTTTTTCCCTTCACTGCAAAGAAATTGAGATTATTCACCTTTTCAAGCAGAAAGAGAACTAATAATCTGAGAATCAAGTAAATATATACAGCACTACTCAGCGACAAGCTACATTCCCAGCAATATTTATGCAGAAATGTTGCCACACAGTACCTAGTTGTGCTTGATCTTGAACCCTGTGTTTAGACCACTAGACAATGACTTTCTCAGAATTGCTGACCCACCCAATCCCCTCTTTTAAGGGAATGTCAAGGTAATGACAATGGTCTCTGCTGCCTGCCACTTCTCTCTGTCTGACCTCTTTTATTTTGGGGAAAGGGAATTCATAGGCTGGTTGTTGTTTTTCTGTGAGGTTGAGTTCTTCCCTTCATCCTTTTCTGGTAGAGGGTAGAGTTCCTTCTGGAGCCAGTTGGGGTCCTCAGATCTGCCGGGAGGGGGAGGAGGAAGAATAAGAACTGCAAAATGCTACCTTTAAAATCAAATACAATTTCAATTGAATGACCTGAACTAGCAGTTTTAAGGAGCAATTGATGTGATTCTGTATGGAGGTTGAGAAATGCAATCATCACTGAAGGATTAAAATAAATAGTGCAATGAACCTTCGTCCTCCTTCTCCCGTGCCTCAACAACCCCTCCCCTTGGTAAATACACAAATCTACATGGGTGCACACCATTTCAGAGGGTAATTATCCAAACTGTCTAGAACAAACAAAACAAGTGCAAATGTTATGTCCATGTTTAATGAAGACTTTGGAGTAGCTCAGTGAAGTGAAACCCATTCTGCTCCGGTCATGTTTTCCCATCCTCTGACCCCTCACACATGCAGCCAATAAGGGACCTCATTTGAAATTCAGAGTCTCTGAGGCTGGGATTTAATAACAAAACTGGCACCTGTCACTTTTTCTTTATATCAGCTGCACTCTACTGCTTTAACCATTAAAAACAATCCATCTGGGAGAAAATATAAAGTGATTGCCTAGGAATATTTATTCTTCAAGCCTACAATGACCCCACAAGAAGTTGTGAGGTGTGTGCTGCTAACCGTAGGGGGAGAACGTCTTCCAAGAAGTTATTCATGTGATTCGATTTCCATTGCCCCTTTCAATTTTTATTTGCCCTTAAAATCAACAGTAACTTGGCTTTCATGCCTTTGCACACCCAAGCAACTATGTTTCTATGATGAAACTAAAACTATCAAGTGAATGCAAGTGAGTATGCATGTGCATGGGTCTGTGTGTTCCTCTAATTCCTGGTTTAGAGCAAATATAAAGAACAATTTAGTCTAAAATTTTTTTGAAATGCTTATATCTAATATCACGTGAAGGAGATGTATAGCACTTAAGAAGAGACAAGATTCATTGATGAAAAAAGGCAAAACATGGATAAAAGCTAAAAATCCATTCTGGAGTCTGACCTATCTAGATGTAGCTATATATTCTTGAAATTGATTAGACACAAAATTTTCTTAGGAAAAAAACAAATTATTTCATTTTTATAATCATAAAACACTTTGGTTGCTTACAAATTGCAAAAACAAGCAAAGAGCACCTTCTACCACAAAACCCTTCTTTTAGAATACAATACAAGAAAGAAGAGTGGCCCTACTAGTTTTATCTTTAAGACAGGTTATCTGTTCTCAAGATGTCTCACTTTGTGCTAATGTTAGGTTCTTCTCATAACCAACCCCCTAGAAAAACAAATTCAAAAGAAATAAGGGTGAGCTAGTCCCACTAAACTCAGTTTAACATCAGTATATCAGCTCCTGAGGTACCTACCACTTATAAAAATTCAGATTTTTTCTTATTCTGTTTTAGCTTTCAAACTCTGACTCTCTTACAGGATGAAACTAATTTGCCAACACTAGGCATTAATGACCTCTCAGTTTTTATAAAACACCAAAGAGCCAGGAGCAGCAGTAAATATTGAAGAACTTCTTCCATAGGAAATCTAGATTGGGATTATTGCCTTCTGGAAATCTCCAAATTATTCAATGAGGAAAACATCTTGGTAGTCTTTTTCATAGCAGGATCTCATAAGAGTAAAAATCACTCTATGAAATAAGTAAGAGATCATTTCATTATGGTTCTAGTCAGAGTCAGAATTATTGCTTATGCCCCAACTGCCTTCTTGATATGGACATTTAGACTAGATTGAAAATGATCACTTCATTGTCCAACTGATCTAAAAATGTTTGTGCTTGATATTTTATATAAGCATTAGGCTTATTAAAATGAGAAAACTAAGGTAGAATAAAATCTATACTGATTTTTTGTGATATAAATCTTTTAAAACATTCTTGACCTTTCTTTCGCAAGAGTTATTCGGAATTATGTTGAGATTCTTACATTATAGGAATAGAGAAGGGACCAGAAAAGCCCAACATGCAGCTTGGTCTGTTTTGCCTTTCATATTTTACAGTCAAGATGTATGACTGTTCACAATAGCAAAGACTTGGAACCAACCCAAATGTCCATCAATAATAGATGGGATAAAGAAAATGTGGCACATATACAACATGGAATACCATGCAGCCATAAAAAAGGATGAGTTCATGTCCTTTCCAGGGACATAGATGAAGCTAGAAACCATCATTCTCAGCAAATTATCACAAGAACAGAAAACCAAACACCGCATGTTCTCACTCATAAGTGGGAGTTGAACAATGAGAACACATGGACACAGGGAGGGGAACATCACACACCAGGGCCTGTCGGGGGGTTGGGGGTGGGGTTAGGGATAGCATTAGGAGAAATACCTAATGTAGATGACAGGTTGATGGGTGCAGCAAACCACCTTGGCACGTGTATACCTATGGAACAAAACTGCATGTTCTGCACATGTACCCCAGAACTTAAAGTATAATAATTTAAAAAAAGATATATGACTTTTCAAGTGAATACTTGCCTCCTTTCTAGATAATTCTCAGCTTGTTGTTTGAAGTAAAAATAAAACTTTAAAAAAAAAAAAGGTTTAGGTGAACCTCCATATAGATAAAGGACAGCCTCCCATCTGAGTAAGCATAAGAGTTATGTCCTTACATTTTCATAACAGAATGTCAACTCCTGCTTGCACATCTGGTATCTCTAGCATATGGATCTTTCTTTAATCAATGATCCAGAATACAGACACTTCAGGCATTTTGCAGGAAATTCAAACTTTAATTGCCTTTGGTCCTATACTTGCTACAACCTTGTTTGAAGATACCCAATAGGTAACATATTAGCACTCTTTTCCTGTAAGGATATCTGTGAGTCCATTTTCATGCTGCTGTTAAAGACATACCCAAGACTGGGTAATTTGCACAGGAAAAAGGGTTTAATGACTTTACAGTTCCACATGGCTGGGGAGGACTCACAATCATGGCAGAAGGCAAGGAGGACCAAGTCATGTCTTACATGGATGGCAGCAGGCAAAGAGAGAGAGCTTGTGCAAAGAAATTCCCGTTCTTAAAACCATCAGATCTTGTCAGACTCACCCCACCATCAAAAGAACAGCATGGGAAAGACCCGCCCCCATGATTCAATCACCTCTCACCAGCTTCGTCCCATGACACATGGGAATTGTGGGAGTTACAATTCAAGGTGAGATTTGGGTGAGGACACAGCCAAACCACATCAGTCTCCCAGATCCATAGCTACATCATAGCAATCATCAGAAACAATGTTATTCAGCATTGTTATCTTAGGTATTTGCAGAATTTCATTAACTTAATCTTTGATGCTTTCCATTGTTATAAAACCATTGAATAAAGGTCCATGAAAGACTATTGCTAGAGAATAAAACAAGATAACAGACCTGAACCCAGGTGCCCGCCTCCTTGACTACTCCAAACCCCAGGATGGAGCCAAAAAGACTCCTAATTATAAATATTAAATAGGGATTTATTTATGAAAATTCTTATAGGTATAGTTGTTATAGATATGGGGATAGACACAAAGATAATAACAGAAAGACCTAGAGAAATCTATCTACTTACAACAGTGAAGGAAATAAGAAAGCATGGCATTTATAAGTACAAAATTCTTAAAAAAAAAATCATCAAATATTGAAAGAAGATGGGATTGAACTGTTGGAAGAAAACACTACCAAAATATTCACCAAAGCATGTCTACAAAAATGGAAGTGGTCCCGGGAAGGCTTCACTCTTGAGTCAACAGAGGCATGGTGCAGAAAAGAAGACGCTTTGGCAACCATCAGAGCCATTATTTAGTGATTTTAGAAATCCATTTAGGGCACTGGGCAACCTGGCTTCCATCTCTCCACAGCCTGTCAAACTAGCCTGGAGCACAGTATTTAACCCCTAGCTAGAGCACTGAGTCTGAACACTCAGGACAGGGGAGAACAGAAGCACCACAGGGAGTTAGTGAGCTCTACAAGGAAGAAGAAAACATTTTACCCAGAAGATAAACTACTGGCATACTTGTCCCAGTGATATATTCTGCCCCTCCCCGACAATCATCCAAAGGTAAGATCTTGAATAAGAATTAACACCCATGAATAGACAAAGAGGGACTCACAAACACAACACAAACATAAAGATGAGAGCAAACAATGAAGAATCATCAGATATTTAGGTTCAAGCAACACCATAAAAGAGAAACACCCAACTAAATCACCCAAAGAACTAACACTTGAGAAAAGAGAGTTAAGAGCAAAAACTGAAAAACAATTAACAGGTCATATTGAGTCTCATAAAGATTTTAAAAAATGCATGCTATCCACTAAAAATCATAACTAGTTATATTTGGTACTAAATAAGTGATTCTCAAAATTTTAAACGCATGTACTAAAATGCCCTGGAGTAAACAACAGAATGGACAAAACAGGAGGAGGGCTAGGGAATAACAAGCAGAGAATCAAAGAATTCTCCCAGAATAATCACTAAAAGACAAAGAGATGAAAGTAATCAAATAAAGAATAAAGACACATTAAAACTATGCCTCAAAGGCCAACACCTTCTTCAGAGAGTCCTACAGAGACCAGGAAAAATGAGGAGAATGAAGGGGGATAAGCTAATAAGTAATGGAAGAAATCTGTCCTGGACAAAAGATAAGGTTCCGTATTGAGACTCATTCCCCAAGGGAATGAGAAACTCGCTATCCTAAGCACTCTTTGGTAGAATTTCAAAAAGAAAATGAGAAAAATCACAAAATCCTTTCAAGAGAAAAGTATTGCCTGTACAGCCAAAATAATCAGATTGGCATCAGACTTCTTGTTGACAACATTGGGTGCTAGAAGACAATAAAACAATATCCTCGAAGTTCAAACATAACAATATTTTGACACAGGAATCTTATGCCCAGTCAAACTTGCATTTAAGTGTAAGAGCAAAAGAAATGTTCTGCTTTACAAAAATGTTCTTTTTAAAAATGCTACAGAAAGTTATATTCTAATAAAGCAAAAATATATGTAAGTAGAATATTTGAGATACAGGCAGCTTACACTTAAGTCTGAATAATTATTTATGAAAAATGTAAAGAAATAATCTAGAATGAAAATCTCAAGTTATTTCAACATAAGAGATGAGGAGGAGATGAGAAATGAAAGCATACAAAGCTTCTTGTCATCTTCAGAGGAACTAAACATACTGATTACCTCTAGACAGAAAAAAATAAAGTTTACATGTGATTTTTTTAAAATTTAGTGAGAATTCTAGAAATAGAAAAAACAGAAAGAAAAATAATTTAATGAATCCCATAAGACAAGAAAGAAGCAAAGGAGGGCAGAAGCGAAACAAGAGACAAAAAGGAAAAAACACATGGCAAATCAATTCTTATACAACCGAGATGGCAGGGCAAAATCCAAGTACTATAATAATTACGCAACGTTTGAGTTATTAAATTCTCTATTAAAAGAGAAACTCAGAATGGGTAGAAAAAAACACTATATATAGCTTACAGAAGGCATACATAAAACAAACTGATATGAAAAATTTAAATGTAAAAGAATAAAAACTAACTCAAAATTAGAACACAAGCGAATAAGGTAAAATATCTGTAGCCTTATGAAGAAAACGCCTTAGTATTCCTAGATCATGCTAATCAGAAAAGAAAAAGAGAAACTACTCAATAGAAAATGGATAAAGCATGTGAACAATTTAAGAGTGCCTGAAAGTAAGCATAGGTGAAGACAATCAACCTCACTTGTAATCAAGATTCTGTAACATTTGAAGTGGGCTATTATTTACATCCACCAAATAGTTAAAGTGTGAAAGTTTAACAAAAAAGTAAACAACCTAAATGTTCTTGAAGTGGGAAGCTATTAAATAAATTACAGTATATGTATACTATAAAATGTTCTGCAATCATAAAAAGAATGTCGTACATCTCTAAATATTAACGTGGTAAAAATCTCCAAAAATACCTGTGAAGCCAAAAAATCAATTTTTAGACAACAGTATGATCCCATTTATGTTAAAAAGACATAAGTCCAGTGAGAGTGTGCTTGTGTCTAAATAGAAAAAATAAAATAAAAAAATTCATAACAATTGCTAACTGATATTGCAATCAGCTTCCTCATAAGTAACTATTGTTATCAGTTAGCAACATTAGTTACTGTAACTGATATTGCAATAGCAAATGTTGCTAACTGATGAAAATAGTTACTTATGAAAAAAGAAGTAGGATAGTGTGGGTGAGATGGAGCTAGAAAAATAGAAGACTTTTACTTTAAATTTTGTAATCCTGTATGATTTAAATCTTTTCTGACAGAAATGTATTTATGTATAAACTTTTATAATTATGCAAGGATATGATATTTCTTACATAAAATTATGATTGAATAAAGCCACACTTTTTCTTATTCATGTAGCAAACACTTGCTGAGCACCTATTATAGTCAGACTCTAAAATGGCTGATGCATAAGGAGTGCAAGAAATGAGTCAGTTCCTGTCCTCCAAAAGAAGGGAAAGTTAGATACTAATTGCATTAAAAACAAGTTTATTAGGGTGGGGGTTGATGAAAACAGATGCTGGAGCCAGTCGTAGAGAGATGGGAATACAAAAATGGGATTATGAGATTTCAGGTAAACTTGGTAGTGGCATTATCCCAGTGCAAAATTTGAGTAAAAATAACTTTTCTTCTTCTAACAGACTCACTCACACACATGCACACACACACACAAACATGCAGCGCTGAAACCCTCTATTTTGACGTTTCTTTGTTCTTTTACTCAAATATCACAAGTCAAAAGATCTGGAAAATAGGATAATGCCTTCTAACTTCTGATTGTAATAAAACAATTTCCACAAATAAAAAAAATTTATTATTTTCTTTACTGAATTGTTTTTCTTTTTGGTCTTCTTGTAACTTAGTTTTCCCAATTAAAAATCCACCTATATGCTCACTGTCTGTGGTCCTTGTTGCCATCTGAAGAAAAGTAATATGTGAGTATAAGTGTCATCCAACATGTCATTCCTGATTCTCAAATATCCAATTATTAGGTGTGGAGAAGATATGGCATTACATTGGTAAGATTGCAGAGTACTTAATTTATGACAATAGGGCCAGCTAAAGCAATGGGGAATACAAGTGAAAATCAGAGAACAATACAGTAGAATGCATACCTTTGTTTAGTTTCTAAGGGTCTAATGCTGTGTTCAAGTTACATGATCTTGTATTTATACACTTTTTGGGTTTAAAGTTGGTATATTATAATGAATAATTTAATAAAGCTATAGCCTAAATGCAAAGGAAAAAAAAACATAATTACAACCTTGTGAAATGCCTTCCACAACAGCAAGAAGTCTTAAGGGCAAGTGGGTTTAATAGATTCAATGACTAGCATATCACAATAATTCAAATTTGATTTTCTTTCCTCTGCCTTTGCAACCTTAAAATATTGCTTATTGTTTCATTAAGTATCACAAATGCTGAATTCTGATGGTAGAATAATATTATAAATTTGAGGTTAGTGTTCATTTTTACTCTTAGCCTTTATATATCAACTCATAGTTTTGCACCAAATTAAGATCTTCCATTATCTAGAAATGACTAGGTAAAGGAAGCCACTAAAAAGCAGAATTTATAAATTTAAGAAAACTATATCATAAGTGGGTGGCATGGTCTAGCAACTGAGTGTTTTAAGTAGTGAATTTTGCTAAATGAATAATTAAGTCCTGTTTCTTTCAACCCAGTTTGAAAATCTTAAAAGGACACCATCCATCCTCCTTTCTTAATATATGAAATTAAATTTCTTGCCAGTTGAGAGTAATAATCCTTAAATGTGCCATGGTTGGAAAAACCACACTTGGCAAGACCAGGGGCTCATTAAAATAATGGGGGTTAGGATTAAAACATTAAAATTAACATAGAATACCTATATATGTATTTTAAAAAGAACATTAATTCTTGAAATCAAGTGTAGACCAAATAAAAGAGAACTGTCAGATAACTCTCTTCCCATAAAGTATTTTCTTATGTAATTCAAGAAACATTCCTGAAAAGTAGATTCTCTCCTAAAAACTATATCTTTAAAAATTGTTTTCAACCACCACCTACTAAGCTTCAGACCTATGTATTCCAACTTCCTGCTACATACTTGTTTTTCCCATAGGCATTGAAAACATACACCTACAACTAAACTAATTATTGTACCTGGAGTTTAGAGAATGAGAATGACATGGGAAGGCCCAAGCTGGGGATGAGCTATAGATAAGGGATAAATCATGCAGGGCCTCATATGTTATACCTGGTCCACTCCTCAGGTGCTTCCATACCATACCTGGGCTGCTAGAAATAGGGAAAAATAGAAGGTCATTTAGAAATTACCTTAATTTATTTGTTTTTAACATGTAAGAAACGTGCTTTCTCTGGTCCCTGAAGGCTAATAGCTATTCTCTTCCATCTTCCTCGTTCATTCCATTTATTTAGTGAGTCACTCAAGATTTTTTGCACTTTGCAGTTTTCCTTGTTTCTGTTTCTCAAGTTCCAGCAACATGTTTTGTAACCACTTGACCTTTCTACAGAGTATCAAATCACCCAAAGATACACAATTGGATGCACTTTTTAGTAAATTTATTTCTCTAATATTTACTTCTATTTTAAGCCTGAACCGAAGGGAAATCAACTGCAATGAATTAAAGATTCCACTCTTTGTCCTGTAGTCATATAAAAGTTCTAAAGATTCAAAGGGGCATCTGGTTTCTAATAGAGCCTCCATCAAATTGGGCATATTCTGACACAGTCACATCTCCATTCACTGTGAGGCTATTGGTCTACACAGGTCCCCTTACACAGGTCCTGCTTGCTCCAGAGCCTGCAGCCTCTTCAGGTGCTACTCTGGGGAACTTAGAAAATCTTCACCTTGGAATGTGGGAATCTGTTTCTTGATGCTTTCAGTCACCTAGAAATATCCTTTTGCTCCAGTGCTTGGCATACCACAGGGAAATCTGTTGAGCTTTCTCAGAGTCTTCTGCTTATAAAGACAACCATATGTGTATCACTTCTGCTCTCACACAGTGTTGGGAATAGGGAAAGTATAGTATTTTGCCATCTTTGTAGATTCTACTCTGGGATTAGATGCCATTTTTCTCAGGTCCTCTTTTCTCTCCCTGCACTCGGACTTGCCCTAAATGGTGTAGGTGAGGTCCCTCTTAGGAACTTACTGGCATCTCAGCTGTCTTCATTTCCCCTCCTCAAGGATATTCTGTACTCTTGATCATGGGCAACCCTGCCTGCTGTCATCAGATATACTTCCAAATCTTTTGCATTAAGCAGGGAAACACTCTGCTTTGTTCCTAACTTGTGGGGAATTCTTCGCATAGTTTCCTGACTTTTATTTCCAAAAGCCACAGCCTACTGATAAAAATAGGTTTTAAGGAGAAAGAAATTTCCCTGAAATAAAAATATATACTTGAGGATTCTGAAAAAAAGGATACAGAAATATGCTAAAAGTCCCCTGAGCAACAAATATCTGGATTGCTCAAAGTCTTACAGGTAAGGAGGTACACTACAGAAGTAAATATCTCAAATCCAGGACTCCCACACATCAAAGTTTCTAATGGCCCAGGCATGGTGGAAGCACCTGAGGAGTGGACCAGTTATGACATGTGATGCATTGCACGATCTATCCCTCATTTACATCTCCTCCCCAGTGTGGGCCTTTCCATGTCATTCTCATTCTCTAAACTCCAGCTACAATGATTAGTTCAGTTTTCAATGCCTATGGGAAATACAAGTGTATAGCAGGAAGCTGGAATACATAAGTCTGAAGCCCAGTAGAGTAACCTGGGCTGGAGACAATTTTGTATTTGTCAGCCTGATGTTAAATTATGCAGTGGATGAGCTTTTCCAGGAAATGAAAAGAGCGCAGAAGCAACAAGAAAACAGAGGTTCACTCATGTTTAACAGGAACAGGGGAAGAAGAAAACTGGAAAGAAGGAGAGTGATAAAGAGGGGAGGAATGGGAGGCCAGAAGAGTGCCAAGGTTGGGAGGCTTTTGAGGAGAAATTATTGCCCTCGCTGAATGCAAGAAATTTTTCAATAGAGTGGTGACAGAATAAACGAAACTAAATGTAGGGAATGGTGGTACATTTGTGTCATCTCATGTGTATGTCTGAGCATACATATTTTGAAGCTAAAGTAGATCTAGGTAAGAGGGAAAATAGGAGGTCATTTAGAAATTACCTTAATTTCTTTTTTTTTTTTTTTTCCGTATAAGGAATGTGCTTTCTCTGGTCCCTGAAGGCTAACGGCTATCCTCTTCCATCTTCTTCATTCATTCATTTAGTCAGTCACTCAATAGGTCAAACATACATTGATCTTTCATGTTTCTCTTAGGTGGGTACGTATTCTGTGCATTGTGCTTAGCGCTTGAGTTTAAAAAACTGCATGGTACTTCTCTTGAATAATACTATGGGAAGCAATAAATATGAAAATAAAGAAATGCATTACAGCATTGTAAGCACTATATCAACATATACACAATGCTAAGGGAGTGCCACAAAAAAAAAAAAGACTCCTTTTGGGGGTGTTACTAACATCTGAGTAATTCGTCAGCTAGAATCATCTCCCTCCCTCACTAATCCTATGATTCATCTGTTCAACAAATATGTAATAAGTGCTACCATGTTGAAGGTATGTTATTGGAGCTGGGGACACAGCAGTGAATTAGAACTCTGACTTCTTGCTTGCTCTAGGACAAATAGGTATTATTTTAGTTTAAAAGTTTGTTTCATTTAAAATATGTGTATATTAAACAAGAATGAATGGAATGAACATGTCAGAGCCTTGTTTAGTAGTAATGTACGTGGGCCTTAAAAAAGAGATTTGCTGCTTGTTTTGGCTGCTCAAGGGCTTTTATTACTAGGTCCATACTTGACTATTTTCTGGATAGAGAGGATATGTTTGGACAGTCATATGAGAATCTCAGTTCAATATTCCAGTCTGATTTCTCCAGGAAAGGCAGGAATGGTGACTTCTTCCATCTATCTCATTGAATCAGAGCAACTACAAATCTGAGGGAGAGATTCTGATCTCATGAAATTTATCAGAGACAAGAGGGAAAAAGGAAACTGTATAATAGAAATAGATTTTAGATTACTAGTTATATTTTCTCCACATTGTAAACATATTATCCCCCTACCTTCTGGCTTCCACTTACTTCTATTAATAAATTAGCTCTTAAATCAGTTGTCAATTTACCTAGGAAGGATAGCCTGACTGCTTTGAAATTCTATTTTTTTGGTCTTCAGATTGTTTAGGTGTAGACTTCAGCCTCTGATTCACTGGACCTCTTGAATTTGAGGATTGTCTTTGTCCATGCTATTCTTTTAAAAAAATAATTAAAACATTTTTAATTGATACATAGTAATCATACATATTTATGGGGTGCATGGTGATGTTATTATACATATAATGTATAGTGATCAAATCAGAGTAAGTAGCATATCTATCATCTGAAACATTTATCATTTCCTTGCTTGGAAAACATTCAATATCCTCTTTCTAGCTAAATGAAACTATGTATCATTGTTAACTATAGTCATCCTTGGGTAGTATAGAACACTAGAACTTATTCTTCCTATCTAGCTCTAATTTTGTATCTTTTAACAACTCTCTCCCCACTTCCCAGCTCTAGTATCTTCTGTTCTATTTTTTACTTTTATGAGGTCACCTATTTTTTAGCTTACACATGAGTGAGAACATGCAGTGTTTAACTTTGTGTTCCTGGCTTATTTCACTTAGCATAATGTCTTCCAGTTTCGTCTATGTTGCTGTGAATAACAAGATTTCATCCTTTTTGTGGGTGAATAGTATTCCATTGTTTATATATCCATTCATCTGTTGTTGGATACCTAGGCTGATTCCACTTATTTTGGCTATTGTGAATAGTGCTGGGTTTGCAGATATTTCTTTGTTATACTGATTTTCTTTCCTTTGGATAAATGCCCAGTAGTGAGACTGCTGGATCATATGGTAGTTCTATTTGTAGTTTTCTTAGGAAACTTCATACTGTCTTCCATAGTGGCTGTACTAATATACATTTCCATTAACAGTGGATAAGAGCCCCCCTCTCTCTGCATCCTTGCTAGCACATTTTTTGTCTTTTTGATAATAATTATCCTAACTGACCTTCATCTGTCACCCCATACAAAAATCAATTCGAAATGGATCAAAGACCTACATGTAAAATCTTAAACTATAAAATTACCAGAAGAAAACATAGGAGAAATGCTTTAGAATATTGGTCTGGGAAAATAGTTTGTGAATAAGACCTGAAAAGGAAAAACGAACAAATAGGACTATATCAAACATAAAAGCTTCTGCACAGCAGAGGAAACAATCAACAGAGTGAAAAGAGAACCAACAGAATGGGAAAAAATATTTGCAAAGTATTAATCCAAAAGGGGTCTAATATAAAGAATATACAAGGAATTGGAACATCTCAACAGAAATAAAAAACATTCCTATTAAAAAACAGGCGAATAATCTAACAGACATTTCTCAAAGGAAGACATACAAATGGCCAACAAATATATAAAAGAAAATGCTCAGTATCACTAATCATCAGTGAAATGCAAATCAAAACCTTTATTAGTTCTTAAAAAAAATCAGCAATTATCTCTTGAAATATTGACCTCTCCACTATTCTCTTATATCTTGTAGATGAAAATTTAACTTTGCCTTTTCCCCATTCGCTAATTCCAAGTTAGTATTTTGTATTGTTTTCTTCCTGTGCCGCATTCTACATAATTTCTTCATATCTACCTCTGGATAATAACTAATTATCTTTAGGCATTGTCTAGTCCATAGATCAACAAACAATAACCTATAGAACAAACCTGGCCCACAACCTACATTTGTATAGCCTAAAAGCTGAGAATAGTTTTCATTTTAAAAAGCAGAAAACAAACAAAAAATAAAAATGGCAGTTTGGCACTTCACAGAAAACGTTAGCTGATCCATCATCTGATCTGATATTGAATCATTCCACAAACTATGTATTCCACACAATATTTATTTTCACTTATATTTCTGCTATTTAGTTCTTCTTAAAATTGACTTTGTCATTTTCTTTTATCTTTTTATAGATTTAGAGGGTACAAGTACAGATTTCTTACATGCATATATTGCATAGTGGTGGAGTCTGGGCTTTCACTGTACCCATCACCCAATAGTAAACACTGAACCCAAGAGTTAAATTTTTAACTCTCACCCAGCTCTGAACCTCCAGTCATCTGTAGTCTCCAGTGTCTATTATTACACTTTATATGTTCATGTGTAGCCTTTGTTTAGTTCCACTTATAAATGAGAACATGTGGTATTTGACTTTCTGTTTCTGAGTTATTTTCATTTAGAATAAGGCCTCCAGTTCTATCCCTCTTGCTGCAAAATATATCATTTTATTATTTTTTATGGCTGCATAGTATTCCACGGTGACATACAAAAAGTATTTTTATCACATTTTCTTGATCCAGTCATGCATTGATGGTTAATTCCATATCTCTGCTATCGTGAATAGTGCTGTGATAAACATTTGAGTGCAGGTATCTTTTGGCATAATGATTTATTTTCTTTTGGATACTCAGTAGTGGGATTGCTGGATAAAATGATAGTTCTATTTTCAGTTATTTGAGAAGCTGCCATACTGTTTTCCATATAGGTTGTACTAATTTACCTTCCCTCCAATAATAGATAAGCATTCCTTTTCCTCTACATTCTCACCAACATCTGTTGTTTTCAATATTTTTACTAGTAGCCATTCTGACTGGTATAAGATGATATCTCACTGGAGTTTTAATTTGCATTTATCTGATGATAAGCGATGTTGAGCATTCTTTCATATATTTGTGGGCCACTTGTATGTATGTTTTTTTTAAATGTCTATTTACGTCCTTCACTCACTTTTTAATAGGGTGATTTGTTTTTTTCTTGTTGAGTTGTTTGAGTTCTTTCAGATTCCGGATATTAGCCCTTTGTTACATGCATAGTTTGCAAATACTTTTCCCATTCTGCAGATTGTCTAGTTATTCTGTTGATTGTTTCTTTTGCTGTGCAGAAGCTTTTAAGCTCTATTTGTCTATTTTTGTTTTTATTGCATTTGCTTTTGAGGGCTCAGTCATAAATTCTTTGTGTAAGCCAATGTCCAGAAGAGTTTTTCCTAGGATTCTTTCTAGAATTTTTATAGTTTCAGGTTTTACTTTTAAGTCTTTAATTCGTCTTACATTAATTTTTGTAAATGGTGAGAGATACTGGTCTAGTTTTGTTCTTCTGCATATGGCTCTCCAGTTTTCCCAACACTGTTTATTGAGTAGTGTAGCCTTTCCCCAGCGTGTATTTTTGCTGACTTTGTCAAAGATCAGTTGGTCTTAGGTATGTGGCATTATTTCTGGATTCTTTATCCTGTTTTGTTCATCTATGTGTCCATTTTTATACCACCATTATGCTGTTTGGGTTACTATAGCATTGCAGTATAATTTGAAGTCAGGTGATGTGATGCCTCTGCGTCATTCCTTTTGCTTAGAATTGCTTTGGCTATTTGAGCTCTTTTTTGGTTCTATATGAATTTTAGAATTGTGTTTTCTAATTCTGTGGAAACTGATATTGGCAATTTGGTAGGGATTAAGTCAACTCTGTAGATTGCTTTGGGCAATATGGTGATTTTAACAATATTAATTCTTCTTTAATCTTTCCTTCTGACTCATAGTTTTGGTTCACTTTTACAGGACTTTAATAAACATTTTTAAGAAATAGTCTGTATCCTAAAATTCTAGTATTCAAAGGCCTTTGGGTTTGATTCTACTGCTTATTGCTTCTGCTGATTCTCACTGATGGTGTTTTATTTCCTCATGGTTTTGTTACTTTTCTGTTGTGAGCTCATAGTCATTGGTACTCTCTCTCAGGCAAGACTTTTAGAGCTAGATTGAGGCTGGTTTCCTTCAGAGAGGATACTGTTTGTTTCTGTAGACACTTAGAGCCACTCTAACCTAGGTACACATTAAATAAGAATTCTTTACATTTTTTTGTTTCAAGTAAATGTTACAAATTCAGGCTCAAAGCACACATAAGTGCTGGCTTTTGTACAGAGACTCTCCAAAAAGATTTTTTCTTCTCTACCTAGAGTTAAAACTGAAATAATCAATTTTCTTACATTCTGCAGCTACAGGGTATGTTTGTTTCCTAGTTTTCTACTCCCCTGAGGGTGTAGAGTTTGCTGGATTACAAAATACTTTAGGCAGAGAAAAAAATGGTAACCTTTCATTCTACTTTCTCACCTCTTGGATATGTCAGAGCTTTATCTTTGCCACCCCACAGCCCACCCCACCAGTCAGCCATTGAAACATAAGCCCCAGGCTGTCTGCTCTCAGGGGATAACTCTCATTAGTAGATGCTACAGGCATTCCGTGACTTCTGTGCTCACTTACTTTGCTGGACTCCTGTTCTTGCTTCTTCAGGCATCTATTTAGAAGATGGCTTAAAACTATTTTATTTGGCATTGTTAGGCATTTTATAGTGGAAGAGTTTCAAGATTCTAGTCTGTCATCATATCTGCAAGTAAAGGTCTCACAAATACATTTATAAGCAATTAGTAAAAAGTTATTTAATTTATTAAAGATTCTATGGCTTTAGGGCTTTATATAACTACATATATATGGGGTTGGGGTTTTTTGCTACAATCTAAACTGTGCTGATTTTTAAGCTATTGTCTCTCAGCACTAATCAACCCTTCCAGATTTGATATTTATAACACTATAGCTGTCATTCTGCCAAAAATATTTTTTTCTTTACCAGGGCTTCCTGTATGTTCCACTGATAGGAGGCACTACACGGGAGTCTAGAAGGTTAAAGGATAAAAACAAAATTTACTTTCCATTCTTAACAGCCTCGCCCCAGAGCAGGCACTTAGGTTGATAGCAGAGCAGATTTTTCTAGCTTCTTTTGGCACTCTCAGACACAGCCTATCACTCTCCCTCAGAAATATTATATCATCTGGACAGTGACCTCTCTCAGAGTTCTCAGTACCAATTCCACTAGGCCTCTTCTCAGAGCTCCTGAGGTACCAGCATCTAGAATATACTTTTCAAAAATCTAAATCTCATTTGTTGCCTCTCTTCTGAGTTTATTGCTTCTAGTAATACCGGTATCTTTGTTCCCCCAGCTCTAGGAATGCCAGCTGCATCCTGCAGTTCTTATGTCTATGTTATCTCAGTGTTATTATTTGGATTTTTCAGTCTTCCAACACTTGTTTAACAATTTCCTACATTAAATTGTCTCCATTGACATATCTAGCATTGTTTCTGTTTTCTTTCTCTTTTTAATTAACAAACAATAATTGTAAATATAATGGGGTATAGTGTGATGTTTTGATATGTGAATACAATATATAATAATCAAATTTTTCATATGCCTGTTGGCCATTTGTATTTCCTTTTTTGAGAAGTGTCTGTTCAGATCTTTCTCCTATTTTTAAATTAGATTATTTATCTTTTTGCTATTGAGTTGTTTGGGTACTGTACATACTCTGGATATTAATCCTTTGCCAGATGCATAGCTTGCAAATATTTTTTCCCATTCTGTAGATTGTCTCTTCACTCTGTTGATTGTTTTCTTTGCTGTATAGAAGCTTTTTAGTATGATGTAATTATATTTATTTACTTTTGCTTTTGTTGCCTATGCTTTTGAGTTCTTATTCAAAAAAAGCCTTGTTCAGATCAATATCAGAAAATGTTTCTGTTATGTTTTCTTCTAGTAGTTTCATAGTTTTGGGTCTTACATTTAATTTAAGACTTTAATCCATTTTGAATTGATTGTTATAAGTAATGTGAAATTGAGATCTAGTTTCTTTAATCTGCATGTAGGTATCCAGTTTTTCCAGTATCACTTATTGAAGAGACTGCCCTTTCCTCAATGTGAGTTCAGGGATGAAAAAGGAGACATCACAACTGATACCACAGAGATACAAAAGATCATTAGAGACTATTATGAACAACTATATACCAACAAATTTAGAAACTTAGAAGAAATGGGCAAATTCCTGAACACACGCAACCTACCAAGATTAAATTATGAAGAAATAGAAAATATTAACAGACCAATAATGAGTAGTGAAATTCAATCAGTAATAAAACAGCCTCCCATCAAAGAAAAGACCAGGGCCAATGACTTCACTACTAAATTCTACCAAACATTTATGGAGGAAGTAATACATATTCTTCTCAAACTCTTTAAAAAAAATTAAAGTGGAGGAAACTTCTCCAAAATCATTCTACAAGGCCAGCATTATCCTGATCCAAAACCGGATGAGGACATAACAAAAAAAGAAAACTACAGGCCAAAATCCTTGATGAACATAGATATAAAAATCATCAACAGAATACTAGCAAATTAAATCCAACAGCACATCAAAAAGATTATTAACCTTGACAAAGTGGGATTCATCCCAGGGATGCAGGAATGGTTCAAAATATACAAATTAATAAGCATGATACATCACATTAAAGAATGAAGGACAAAAATCACATGATTATATCAATACATGTAGAAACATCCCTTCATTATTAAAAACTCTCAACAAATCAGGTGTAAAAGGAATGTACCCCAACACAATAAAGGCTATATATGACAAACCCGCAGCTAACATACTGAATGGAAAAAAAAAAAAGGAAAGCCTTTCCTCTAAAATCTGGAACAAGGCAAGGCTGACCACTTTCACCACTTTTATTCAGGATAGACGTAAGAGTACTAGCCAGAGCAATTAGACAAGATAAAGAAATAAAAGCATCCAAATTGCAAAGAAGGAAGTTAAATTGTTTTTATTTAGAGATGACATAATTTTATATATAGAAAACTCAAGAGACTCCACCAAAAAAATGTTAGGAGTAATAAATAAACTCAGAAAAGTTGCAGAATACAAAATCAGTAGCATTTCTAAATGCCAATAGCAAACTATCTGAAAAAGAAGTCAAAAGAAGCAGTTCTATTTATGATAGCTACAAAACATAAAATAAAATAAAATACCTAAGAATAAATTTAACCAAGGAGGTGAAATATCTCTATAATGAAAACTACAAAACATTGAATTAAAAACTTGAATAAAACATAAATAAGTGGAAAGATAGCCCATGTTTATGGATTGAAAGAAATAATATTTTTAAAATACCCATACTACCCAAATCTATCTACAGAGTCAATCAAATTCCTATCAAAATACCAATGACATTCTTTACAGAAATAGAAAAAAAATCTTAAAATTGGTATGAAACCACAAAAGCCCCCAGTAGCCAAAGCAATCTTGTTCTAAAACAACAAATCTGGAGGGATCAAGTTATCTTACTTCAAAATATACTACAAAGCAATAATAACCAAAACAGCATGGTGTTGGCATAAAAACAGACATATTGACCAACGGAACAGAATTGAGACCTCAGAAATAAACCCATGCATTTACAGCCACTGATCTTCAACAAAGGCAGCAAAAGCCTACATTGGAGAGAGAACCATTTCTTCAATAAATCTTTCTGTTTTCTTAACCATGACATCTTCATGAACAAGTATCAGTTAATACTTGTCTTCAATAACTTCCAAATGATTTATAAAACATAGAAGGGATAATATTCAGCTGGTACTTGCCAGTATAGGTCTACCACCTGACTTGCTCCAACATTCATTTTGATTAGTCCAGTGCCAAAGCCATAATGGTTATTAAATATTTTGAATATCTGCCATATAGGTCATACCATATACTAAGATAGCATCTCTGATATTTAGTATTGGTGATGTCTGAGGTTTAATTTGTATGTACTTCATTCGTGTGTAAATGTTAATAGCAGAAAAAGTCTGTTATGTTAGGGTTAAAGAGTAACCAAAAAAAAAATTTGGCTGGAATTTCTTTAATTTGATATTATATAGTGCATGCCAAAGGAAAATCTTACTCAACCAGTCTTTGCATTGTTTGCTTACTGCCAGTATTATTTGAGCATAAGCATCTCTTTCTAAACCAGATATTTATCTTGTGTTTCTAACTCATCAAATAAATGATTATTTTCATATGCCAGATAAATAGTTAACCCCTCGTAGTCTTAAAGGAGCTAAGGGAGTGGTGGAAAAAAGTCGTATCAGGAATGTGGAAATTTGACCTATGTTAGTTGAGACCAAAATCTATCTTTGGGGCCATAGAGATCACGTTGTAATAAATGTGTCCAGTTATTTAAGATGGTACTTTGTGGGTTCATGAAGGTTACATGAAGGTTAGGTCTTCCCTAAACTATTATTTGCCAGACAAGAGCCCTGTTGGAAATATTAAAAACTGACTAAACTTGTGGAATCTTATATTTGTTGATAGAAAATCATTAAGAAAAAATTTACATAGCCTTCTGTAGACTCGATATCTTTGCTTTTGTCCCAGCTTAGTTCCCAACTGTGTTTCTCAAACTGATATCTCACAGTGACCAACAGAATGGCCATTTAAAGTGCTTGTAAAAAATTTTATGGACTCATGTTTTGTGGGAATGGGTTCTAGGAATGTGAAATAATATTAGGGAACCAGTTTATTGTTACAAATTAATAATATCTTTGTGGTGTGATACCTAATAAAGGCAACATGAATTGAGCATTTATCACATGCCTATTCTAAGTGCTTTACATGCATTAACTTACTTAAACATCAGGGTAATATTATTATTATTATCATCATCTTTGAAATAAGAAAACAGAGACATAGAAGGTTACAAAATTTGCACAAAATTGCATAGCTAGTAATTGGCAAATTCAGGACTTCTACTGATGCAGTTTGACCCCAGCATTCAAATACCAACCACTATATGTAGTTTTTCTTACTTATATGTTCATTTTCCCTCACTAACCCATGAGATCCTCAAGTACCCAAACAGATCATCTTGGTATCACTAGCTCTTAGCACAGAGACAGGTGTATCATAATCATTTAGTATTGCTAAATAAAATTTTTTAATGAAAGAGAAGGTGAATAAATAGATATTTGAATTAGGGTTTTAGTTGTTTTTTCATTACCTCAAGGTCCAAACTGAAATGTAGGATTCGCAGTAAACCACACAAGAGGTTTGACTGAAAATACTTGAGGTGAAAGAGAAAAATAAAAACAAAACATAGGCAACAAAATCTGATGCTGAGCCAATTAACCACCCACTTAACTATTATGACAGCTAATATGGGAAAGAAGAGGAAAACTCTCTCATCCATTCAGAAGACTAACTCTTGAGGACTAAGGTTAGAAAGACTAACATGAAAATTTATCTCTTTGCCTTCAGGAAAGGGCCATGCCTGAACTGTTTTAGAGAGATGACTATCTATCCTGTCCTTAATGATCTCCCAAAAGGAGGTGCCATAAACATCAGTAAATCACTTTTTGTGTTCTTCTAGATCTTCCTTATGATTTTATTTTCATAAGTGATTTATCTGAATGATTACTATGGACTTAGAGGAAGATTAAGAATGAAATCAAATATTCATTATTACCAGTATGTACTTCCAATATCAGTATTTATTGAGCTCTTGCGGCTCTGAGCATACTTCTTTTCTTTCATAACCAGCTAAAATTGTGCTTAATATTTTTAGGTTGTAGTGAAAAGTTGCATTTCTGCACATAATTGAGATCTAGTTATGAAATTTACTGGTTTCCATTAGTTTTTGTTAAATTTTTGAAAACTAGGACAAGGAATTATTGGGGATTTTTAAATTAATTAATTTTATTTATTTAAATTTAGTGAATTCTAATTAAATATAAAGCAATCAATGTTTTAATCCTTCAACTTCACATGTATGCACAAAATAATTGGCATCTTGAATCAGAAGTCACCCAGTGTTCTTTGAGCTTAGTTATGGATCTAGAGCAAACAGAAAAGAGTAATAAATTTTTGGGGGGTGATCAGGTACTTCACAGTCAGAGGCCTAAGGAAATTTTCCTAACTTGTATTTAAGCTTTGTTTATATACACAGAATTCACACATCATAGAATTCACCACTTTAAAATGTACAATTCAGTAGGTTTTAGTATGTTTACGAGGTTGTGGAACTATCACCACAATCCAATTTCAGACTACTTTTATCATTCTAAAAAGAAATCCCATAGTCATTAGCAGTAACTCTCCATTCAATATTCCCTTAAACCCTGACAACCACTAATCTATTTTCTGTCTCTGAATTCAAGACATTTTATATAAATAGAATAATATAATTTGTAGGCTTTTGTGTCTGACTTCTTTCACTTACTATAATGTTTTTAAGGTTCATTTATATTGTAGCATGTATCAGTACTTCATTCCTTTTTATGGCTGAATACTGTTCCATTGCATGAATACATGACATTTTTAAATTTATTCATCAGTTGATGAGCATTTAAGTTGCTTCCACTTTGGGGATATTATGAATAATGCTGCTATGGACGTTCTTATAAAATTTTTTGTATTGGTCATACATTTTTGTTTCTCTTTAGTATATACTTGGCACTGGAAATACTGGATCATATGGTAACTCTCTGGTTAACATTTTGAGAAACAGAATAACTGCTTTCCAAAGTGTCTGCACCATTTTACATTTGTACCAGCAATGCATGATTTTCTAATTTCTCCACATATTTGCCAAAACTTGTTATTTTACCTTTTTTAAATTGTACCTAACCTGTTGGATGTGAAGTGGAAACATTTTTTAAATGTATTTTTTTTCTATTTTTATGTCGTGGAATCAGAAGGAAACAATTTACTTCATTATTAAATAGATGTGTAATATGCATCATTCTCCAACACACATGGAAAATTCAATCCAAGAAATTGACTGTATACTTGAACATAGGAAATATCTCAGAAAACAAAAGTGTAATTTAGGCCACATTTACTGATTATAATGCTAAAAGGAAAAAACTGTAAACAATTTAACAAATTAACAAGCTCTTATACAACCTAGAGCCCAGGTCTTAGATGTCTGAAACTGAAAAAAAATTAAAAAGCAGACATCCAAATAATCAATTGGTCATAAAATTGAAAATTAATTTTTAAGATTTCTAAAATTGAGTCATTTGGAAATGCAATATACACACGTATCAAGATGTATGTGATGCAGCTGAAGTAGTCCTCGGAAGCAACTATAGCCTTAAATGCACTTATTGGGAAACCGGAAAGCTTCGAAAAAGCAAAGTACTAAGATTTAAATTACGAAGTTCAAAAAGTACAAAACAAACCCAAATAAACAGAAGAAACTGAAAATATGGGACTTCTCTAATCTGAAAAGCAATATCAATTAAAATTATATAGTTAATGTTATATCTAATAGTAAAACGTAAGAAGTGTCCCCATTAAAGTCAAGAACAATGTAAGGATGACTATTATCACTGAGCTACAACTAGAAGTTTTAATGGTTTTAATGAATGTAATAAAGCAAATATACTACATTATATATTTTAAATATAAATCTGTGTATATATGTGAATACAATATTGAACTAGTTCATTCCACTCCACTGTTGTATTTTATTATATAAATATGTCACATTTTAATTATATATGTGTATATATAACATATATACATATATATAACTTATGTGTATATATGTGTGTGTATACATATATACATATACATAACTTACGTGTGTATATACGTGTGTGTGTATGTATGTGTGTGTATGGCCTGTATAGGAAATGATTAAGCTTTGTTGCTTGTTGTTACTTATGTGCTATATAATATGCATGTTATGTGTTATTTGTTATTCAAATAACGCAAAAAATGTAACTGAAAACTATTAGCACTAATAGGAGAATTTGGCAAGGTTTTGGAAATTAAGATAAACAAAAGAATCTCCAAATCTTACCTTATATCTAAAATAAAAGTTGGAAAAAAATGCAATGTAAACTCTTAGTTTCTATAATTGGTAGAAAACTAATTTACACTTCCAATAGTGTAAAAGCATTCTTATTTTTCCACAACCTCTCCAGCATCTGCTGTTTCCTGACTTTTTAATTATAGCCATTCTAACTGGCGTGAGATGGTATCTCATTGTGGTTTTGATTTGCATTTCTCTAATGACTAGTGATGATGAGCATTTTTTCATATGTCTGTTGGCTGCATAAATGTCTTCTTTTGAGAAGTGTCTGTTCATACCCTTTGCCCATTTTTTGATGGGGTTGTTTGCTTTTTTCTTGTAAATTTGTTTAAGCTCTTTGTAGATTCTGGATATTAGCCCTTTGTCAGATGGATAGATGGCCAACATTTTCTCCCATTCTGTGGGTTGTCTGTTCACTCTGATGACAGTTTCTTTTGCTGTGCAGAAGCTCTTTAGTTTAATTAGATCCCATTTGTCAATTTTGGCTTTTGTTGCCATTGTGGAAGACAGTGTGGCAATTCCTCAAGGATTTAGAACTAGAAATACCATTTGACCCAGCAATCCCATTACTGGGCATATACCCAAAGGATTATAAATCATTCTATGATAAAGACACATGCACACGTATGTTTATTGTGCACTATCCACAATAGCAAAGACTTGGAACCAACCCAAATGTCCATCAATGACAGACTGGATTAAGAAAATGTAGCACATATACACCATGAAATACTATGCAGCCATACAAATGGATGAGTTCATGTCCTTTGTAGGGACATGGATGAAGCTGGAAACCATCATTTTCAGCAAACTATCACAAGATCAGAAAACCAAATACCGCATGTTCTCACTCATACGTGGGAGCTGAAAAATGAGAACACATGGACACAGGGAAGGGAATATCACACACTGGGGACTGCAGGGCATTGGGGGCTAGAGGAGAGATAACATTAAGAGAAATACCTAATGTAGGTGACTGTTTGATGGGTGCAGCAAACCACCATGGCATGTGTATACCTATGTAACAAAACTTCACATTCTGCCAGAACTTAAAATATAATAATAATAATAAAAAGAAAATAGCAGATGTTAATTTTTCCTTAAGTAGCTCAGGATGCTTGACCTCTTTGAATCTATCTGTGTATTAAAAGGCATCATATCATGGCCCCAAAGTACAGCAAGAGATAGGCTGGAGAAATACTGAAGCTGATGGCCAAGTTCTCCTGTGACTGTTACTTTTTTTTCTTCAAACTTCAGAAAGGCAGCCCTAGAATTAATTACCCTTCCAGTGAGAGAGGGGTAAATGTGATGCCTCTGGACGCTGTAAAGAGTCTTAGTCTTAGGAAAGGGACATTGCAGTGTATTTTGCAGGCTTCCTTCCTTTAGTCAGTTCCAGATGGATTCAAAAACTTGCTTATAAGAGCAAACTTATAAGAAGCTCTGTCCAGAGTCATGGAGAAGGTTCAATTACTTTTCAAATTAACATATAATATAACTATGAAAAAGTACATTATCATATTCATATGCCTCAGTGAATTTTTACCAGGTAATTACACCCATGTTACCAGCTCCTTGATCATTATCTAGAACATTACCAAAAGGCCCGCCATCATCAACTCTTCAAATGTAACTACTGGCCTGAATTCTGAGAGCATAGTTTTGACTGTTTTTGTATTTTAGTTTTTGTTTGTTTACTTTAAATAAATGAAATAATGCTATATTTTCTCTTTTGTGACTGGCTTCTTCCACTCAATATTACATTTGTATGATTTATCCATACATTTGTTGTAGATTGATTATTGTTATTGCTCTATAGTATTCCATTATATGTATATGCTGTAATGTATTATTCATTCTAATACTGATGGACATTTGAATAGTTTCTATCTTGGGAAAACTATGAATTGTGCTGCCATAGATATGCTTACGTATGTCTTTTCTGTGCATTCATATATTCATTCCTTTCTGATAGGTATACATCAAAGAACTGGAACTGCTAAGCCGTAGGTTGTGTATATGTTCCTATGTTTTAATAAACAGTGCCAAATAATTTTCCAATGTGTTTCTATCAATTTAAATGCCAACTGAAATGTATGAAAGTTCCTATTGCTCTACATTTTTTATAACTCTTGACATTTTCTACCTTTTTATTTTAGCTTTTTTAATGGGTGACCATATGGGTCTAATGCTGTACGCTAGCGATAGTTGAGGAGTCTCAAACCAGATCTTGAAAATGCCAGTTGCAAATAGTATATTTGGGTCTCACATCCCACTCTGGTATGGGATTTTGGTAATTGAAGATAAATTAATTTTTTAATATAAAAAAAGATTTCAAAAACATTACATGGAAAAAAAGAGGCCAGATATAGAAAATCACATGCTGTATATATCCACATGATCTACATGAAGTCTAAGAACAGACAAACAAAGCTCTAGTGATAGAAATCTAAATAATGGCAATCCCTAAGGATAGAATATTTAAAAAAATTGAAATGGTATCAAAAAGTTGGCTACCCGTATTAAAAAATTAGATCCTTATTTATACCATACACAGATTAATTAAGAATTAAATCTGAGACATAATTTAAAATTGTTAAAAGATGGAAAAATATTTGTAACTTTACAAAATTATGAAGTTTCTTTATATATTTTCTTACAAAAGCTCAAAAGGCAAGATTCATATATAAAATAACAACAAAATTTAAACAAATTAACATTAAAAACTTTTGTATAGCATAAAATACCTGGAACAAATTTTAAAGTAAGTTAGAGAAGGATATAATTGCTTTAACTTATATAACAATGTAATAGTGTCCACAATGTGTAAAAACTCTCTGCAAATAAATAGAGAAAAAAACAAATACTCTAGTATAAACATGGATTAATATGGGTTTAGTTTATGAACAGGTGATTTATAGAAGGAACTACAAATAGCTGATAAACCCATGAAAAAGCCCCAAGTTTTGTAGTACCAATTACAATAACAAGATACTGTTTTCATCTAGGAAAATGGCAAAATTAAACTTTTCGCAGTATTAAGTGTTAGAGATGTAAAATAATTGGTATTTCAGTATTCTGCTGATGATAGTGCAACTTTGTATAGTTATGTTGTTAAGTCAAATTTTCAGGATATCTTAAAATTGATATTATACACTTCCAATCACCCAGCAATTCAATTTCTTGGTATCCAACCTTGAAAATTATTGACACATGTACATAGTATATAGATGTCAGAATTTTCATTGCATCATTGTTTATAAAACAACAAATCAAAGCAATCTAAATGTACAACAATAAAGAAATAGATGAATGAAATATTTATATGATAAAAGACTACACAAGAGTGAAAAACAATGAACTAGATCAATATTATGTCAGCTTAGATACCAAAAACATGGTGGAGAAGCAAAAGCAAGCTAAGAACTATGTATACAGCACAAAACCATTTATATTTTTAAAATACACACGTGCAAACCAATGCTATATATTTTCAATGACTTCAAATATATGTAAGTAAAAAGTCTAAAAAGAATGAAAAACATCCATCCAACACATCACTGCCTTTAGGAACGGCAATAGAGAACCATAATGTTGTAAAGAGAAGTTCAAGGAAGACTTTAGTTTTATTTTTTATGTCATAATTTCCTGAAAAATAAAATGTTTTCATGTACTGCATGTGTTTTGAAAATATTAGGGATGTTTTTCTCTGGGTACGGAGATGAAGGTGAATATCAGTTTCTCAATATTATATATTAATATCATAATTTTCTTTTCCAAAATACGAAAAAAATAAGAGAAGTAAGAGGAGAGAGGCAAGAAGAAAAGAATACAGTCTAAGTGGCTATGTCACTAAAAGGACTTGGGAAGAAAAGTGTTTTCTAGTTATTCCATACATCATTTTACTGCCAATAGTGTGTCTTTGATTTCCAAAGTCACCTGGATCTGACACTAATGAGCTGAGTGGACAAATATTTTCTTTGGGCCTCAACTTGCTCATCTGTTAAAAGAGGCAGGACTTAGTTTACTCTTTAAGACTCCTTGCAGGTGGGCTATTTTATAGTTTGATAAGTATAAGACTTTTTTACAATTGGGGACAGAAATTGTTTTTTTACTCTTTCAGAGCCCGCATAGCCAAAGCAAGACTAAGCAAAAAGAACAAATCGGGAGGCATTACACTACCTGATTTCAAATTATGCTATAAGGCCATAGTCACCAAAGCAGCATGGTATTGGTATAAAAATAGATACATAGACCAATGGAACAGAATAGAGAACCCAGAAATAAACCCAAATACTTACAGCCAACTGATCTTTGACAAAGCAAACAAAAACATAAAGTAGGGAAAGGACACCCTTTTCAATGAATGGTGCTGGGACCATTGGCTAGCCACATGTAGAAGAATGAAACTGGATCCTCTTTCACCTTATACAAAAATCCACTCAAGATGGATTAAGGACGTAAATCTAAGACCTGAAACTGTAGAATACCAGAAGATAACACTGGAAAAACCCCTCTAGACATTGGCTTAGGCATGGATTTCATGACTAAGAACCCAAAAGCAAATGCATTAAAAATAAAGGTAAATAGTTGGGACTTAGTTAAACTAAGGACCTTTTGCACCACAAAAGGAACAGTCAGCAGAGTAAACAGACAACCCACAGAGTGGGAGAAAATCTTCACAACCTGTACATCTGACAAAGGATTAACATCCAGAATCCACAATGAACTCAAACAAATCAGTAAGAAAAAAAACAAATGATCCCATCAAAAAGTGAGCTAAGGACATGAATAGACAATTCTCAAAAGAAGACAAACAAATGGCCAACAAATATATGAAAAAATGTTCAACATCACTAATGATCAGGGAAATGCAAATCAAAACCACAAAGCAATAGCATCTTACTGCTGAAAGAATGGCCATAATAAAAATAAAAAATTAAAAAACAGTAGATGTTGGTGTGGATGCAGTGAACAGGGAACACTTCTACACTGCCGGTGGGAAAGTAAACTAGTACAACCACTATGGAAAACAGTGTGGAGATTCCTTAAATAACTAAAAGTGGAACTACCATTTGATCCAGCAATCCCACTACTGGTTATCTACCCAGAGGAAAGGACATCATTATATAAAAAAGACACTTGCACACTCATGTTTATAGCAGCACAATTCACAATTGCAAAATGGTGGGCATTTGGGTTGGTTGTGGAACCATCAATCAATGAGTGGATAAAGAAATTGTGGTATATTTATACAATGGAATACTACTCAGTCATAAAAAGGAATGGATGAACAGCATTTGCAGTGACCTGGATGAGACTGGAGACTATTATTCTAAGTGAAGTAACTCAGGAATGGAAAACCAAACATTGTATGTTCCCACTGATATGTGGGAGCTAAGCTGTGAGGACACAAAGGCATAAGAATGATACAATGGACTCTGGGGACTTGGGGCAAGGGTGGGAAGAGGGCGAGGGATGAAAGACTACAAAGAGTGTAGTATATATTGCTTGGGTGACGGGTGCACCAAAATCTCACCAATCACCACTAAAGAACCTACTCATGTAACCAAATACCACCTGCACCCCAACAATGTGTGGAAAAATTAAAAAGTTAAAAAATAAAAAAAGCTTTTTTACCCTTCCAATTATAAACCTGTATTCCCATAGCAAAAGGGAATTTATGATTGATTTGCTCTCTCTCTCTCTCTCCCTCCTACAACCAGTAATTATTGTTCTCAACAATCACTATCTATATGAGGAAAAATAAGAATAATTATCCCACAGTATATTGTTCTCCCCCCTTTTTCGGTTGAAAAAAATGTCAATATGTGATTGGCCACGATATGGTGAAGTTACTCTTTTGTAACTCTTTTGAGATAAGCTTATGAGGTGAATGAAGGCGTTATTCCAAGCTTCCCCATCACCCACTTGGGTCCATTTCCTTCATTTCATTGTTGCCCTCTTTCTTTGAATGGCCAAGGTCCAATTTAAAGCCTATCCTAAGAAAAATACCTGTGTGCCCTTGATAAGTTGTAATGTGCCATCCATGCTAGGCATAATCTAACTTTACTATTGAATGAAGCCAAAAATTAATGTCTTCAGTGACATGTGGGGAAGGCTGAAGCTTTTCAGAGCCCTTTGAAATCTCAACAATAGATATATTTCTACTTAGTTACTTTAAAGCTGGTTCCTCTCATTCTCACTGAAGGGGAAACTTCAGATGCCAATAAGTCAAGCCATTGCCTTCATATCTCACAAAGAACTGGGATTAAAATCTGAATTAATGACTTCTGAACTCTCAGTCTTGCTTCAGTAAGATACTCCAGACAAATTTTTCTCTGATCTTTTCCACTTGCCTAGCATATCTCTATAAAGTCCCCTCTACTTTAACCCTCTTGTTATCATTAATCGATTCTAAATGTCTTGCTGTCCTTATCTCCACTGCCCTGACAGCTTTAACTGATGTGGTACTTCCTGGTCAGCTTTGTCATCACCCACGCCAAACTCACACAAAGCCTCAGCGAGGGTTTATTAGTTTGTTTCTCCACCTTTCTCTTTCTGAGGAATTGTAATTTAGCAAGTTGCAATTATGATTGTCCTCCAAACTGTTTTGGCCCTCTATCACCCTCTTGAGTTTTAATATTTTCTCTTGTACTTACTTGATTACTTAATACGCTTCCTCAGAGTTTAAATTCTCTGGCACTGTTGCATTCAGTTTTCTCATTTTCACTCTTCTATGTACACATTATCACATGGGCAATAGTATTAAACCTGCCTCTTGTTTTCCTACTTTCAATAAAATCTTACCTGTCCATAAGCAGGAGATCTAACACAATTTCTCCTTCAATTACATTAGCTACGGTTAGTAATAGAAAGTCGCAGTTCTGCAATTCAGTAACTCCTTTGATCCTTCATGGGTCTTTAACCCAGCAGATGTCTGAGGAATCCAAGTCCCCCTGGAGTTCAACATTATGAGAGTTCAACTGACCTCAGCAGCTGGTTTTCCCTCACCTACCGTTCTGATGGCCTACAGCAGATGCCCCATAACACTGTCTTTGTTTTATGTTTTATTCTTTCTCTCAATCTCTTAAACTCAGAGCACTCTATGCCTCTTCCACCTCTATAAGCCTAGGCTACTTTGTAGAGCATGTGAAAATTTAGAAAAAACATGTCCATCATAAGATGACTAGCACGGAAGGTTTTTTTTTTTTTTGGCGGGGGGAGGGTGTGAAGATAGTAGAGGGTGGTGATGATGATCAGAGAAAAAAAGACAATTATTATTTTGTTATCATTATTGATATTATGCTCCTTCTATTAGATTACCCGATGTCCAGTCAGGGCTGTTGCTCCCTGAGCCCAGGGTTAGCATTTCATCATCCTAAACCCTCCAGGCAGAAGAGAAAAGCTTTACTCTGCAAAGAGTTGCCAAGGTTCCACAATGCTGAATTGTTAGGCGGCATTTGCACACCCTGATTTTTCTCAGGCAGCAGAACAGAATACAACAGCATGTTTTATTTCCTACCCATTTCTCAGGAAAGACTAATTTTTCCAGTGCTAATTTCCAACTAGAGAGACAAAAAATATACTTGAGAGGCTAAATTTGAGAGATTTCAGTTCAGGGTGCTTCGGTAAGAGATAATAGGAAAACTGTGCACATTAGTCTCAAGTGAAATTTCTTTGTAAGTAGAATCCAAGCAACATGCCATGTAAGGGGGTGATTAAAGGCTCAGATTCTAGCATTAGAAAGATTCAAATTTGAATCCTGTCATGACTTTTTCCTATGCATATTAACATGTCATGTAACTACTATAGTCTTCAGTTCACTTGCCTGTAAATTGGTGACAATAATAGCAACTTACCTCTTAGAATTATTGTAGGGATTGAATAGTACAACCTGCTTAGAATGCTTAGCAGAGTTCCTAGGATATAGTAAGTACTTAATATTATCTATCATTATTACATGCTCCAAACATGTAAGCTGATTTCAATATCTAAATGTCTTACCTATGTCATTCAATTACAAGAAATTTTGACTCATCTTCTTGAGATGATCTCCATTTACTATTTATAAGAAAAATCAAGAACCAACTCTATTTTGTAAAACAAAACAAAAAGTATGCAACATCACTTTCTCAGAATCAAATTCTATCTTGGGACCTTCTGCTACCAACTGCATTTTTACAGATTGCAATAATTCCCGATTTTGTGTCATAAAGTCAAACAATTTTAGAACGGGAAAGTATCAAACTCAAATTTATTATAGTTCTATGGTGTTTCATAAAAACTTTACTGTATGTTTTATGAATGATTCTTCCTGTAGACTCCATGAGGGAATCTAGCATTACTATCTATATTCTAAAGGGCAGCATACTAAGAGTCAGAATATTTGAAATGACACAAAGCCAAGTTAGTACTGTCTCTAATGAGAGATTTGCTGACTTTTCTCAATGCTACCATTCCCAAACTGGAGACCACTACCTCACATTCCTGGAGAGAATCCACTCCACATGTCACATTCCCAGAAAATTTATACATTCCATCATTTTAAAAGAAATTTAAATTTTAAATTAAAATGTCAATTTTCTTATGTAATTTTCTTCCTGGTGAGAAAAGCTTTACACTGTCCCATTTGGATTGCTGAGGATCTCACATTGTCAAAGATCCTCAATTTCCAAAGAAATGTGAGGGTGGTAGGTTAGAGGAAACTAAAGCTCTTTTATGCTATACATTTAGTGAGAGTACATACTTAACAATAAACTCCAAGTGGTTATCATGGGACCCTGAATGTTGAGTGGAAACTTCATGGGCAGGTCCATAGAACACAAACCTGAAAACGAAATGTTTCTCTAAGATGTTGTATTCTCTAGAGCAATAACTTACTCCATACAACAGTAATAGAAGGAAAACTAGTCCCTTTAGGGATTTGTCTAGTGCCTTGTACGGTTGTAAAATTTTTTGCAGCCAGGCGCGGTGGCTCACGCCTGTAATCCCAGCACTTTGGGAGGCCGAGGCGGACGGATCACGCGGTCAGGAGATAGAGACCATCCTTGCTAACACAGTGAAACCCCGTCTCTACTAAAAAAATACAAAAAAATTAGCCAGGCGTGGTGGCGGGCGCCTGTAGTCCTAACTACTCCGGAAGCTGAGGTGGGAGAATGGCGTGAACCCAGGAGGCGGAGCTTGCAGTGAGCCGAGATCGCGCCACTACACTCCAGCCTGGGTGACAGAGCGAGATTCCGTCTCAAAAAACAAAAAAAAAAAACCAAAAAACTGTTTTGCAATTTTTTTGGAATCAGGGACAAAGACATTGTGCAAGTGTAGAAATGATGCTTGTTACTCTAAGACCTTCCTCTCACAGTGCTACAATAATTCCTCAGTCTTTTCTGTGCTACCTTTTTTCCCTTCACCACTTCAGTTTATATATCTGTAACTGAAAACCATAATCTTGTGGAAATAGAGAAAGAAGAATTATGGGATTAGTAACTCATGTGTTGGACAGGTTAACACATCAGCAAATGTCTCTAGTTTTCTATTCTAATAGCAATGGAGAGTAGAGGTAATATAAACAGAGAAACTGAAATAGAATAGAGGTAATATGAATAACAAATCCACATATAGTTTCAAAGACATTTCTTTCCACATCTTAGTCCATCAAATGTTTTCTCAGAACTACCAACCAGTAGAAAACTGAAGGAGGTTGAATCATACCTCACCCTTTTCTTTGCTCGCCCACCCATTAGATTTGTTATGTACCAAATTAGATGGCAGAAAGTGAGAGGCATAAACAATTCACAGTAGAAATAATCAGCCCTTGTCTATTTACTCTGAAAAATTCAAGATAGGTAGATGCCAGATGTCAACTATCTCTTCATGCTTCCCCAACTTTGAGTTCAGTTAAGATTTAAAAACAGAAATGATTGGCAGAATTTCTCAACCTCAACACGATTGGCATTGGGGGCTGAATAATTCTTTTGTTGTAGGGGGCTAACTGTAGGATGTTTAGATTATTTCTGGCCTCTACCCAATAGATGCCAGTAGCACACCCCCCCCACCCAGTTGTGACAACCAGAACATCTCCAGACATCGCCAAATGTCCCTGGAGATATCCCTTGATGAAAACTACTAGTGTAGTGGTATTTTTTTTTAACCTCATACCAATTGTAAGTGACTTTTCCATAATTCTTTTTGCTACAGGAAAAAATTCCAACAAAGTTGACATAGGTTGCCTTGAGTGCTGCCCTCTTCATTTTGCTTTCTGTCTTTGTCTTGCTCTCTCGCCCTCTTCACACACATGCACGTGCACATACACACACGCACACTTAAATCTTTTATCTTCCAAGCCTGCATGTTAAAGATGAAAAGGAGCCCATGGGTTTGTGCTGCCACATTACCTCTTAAGCCTTTTCAAACTTATAATTCAGTAGATAAAGAGTGGTACAGTAATGTGGTTTGCCGATTCACCATTCAACCTGATAGTAATGCTATGTGGTAATTTCAGCAAAAATAAATTTTTTAAAGCAAAAAACCCAAATGACTCCCTCATATAGTTAGCACTTTACAGTTCAGTGTGGAACATTCTTTTCTTTATGAGCTGTGTGCTGTAAAGAAAGTGTATAGAAAGATGTTTAATGTGTCGTCGAGAGTAAAATTATTAGTGTATTATATATGATGCAGTCATATAGCAAAAGAGCTGAAGCTTGTGTTTGCCCTTAAAGGAGATGCAGTCATATAATAGAGAGCCTTAGAGCTAGGGTTTACTGTACTTTGGGAATTAATCACATAAACTATAAATTGGGTTCAACAGGCTGGCTGGGTAAATAGGCGCAGCTAATGAGGACACTATGAGATCTTATAAGAGAGCTGACTGCCCCAGGACAAATAGTCCGTGGCGCACCTGATGGAAAACTAGAAGACATCAAAGCATAAAGGATTAGTGCTCTCACAGTGTTGAGAAATGGCCGGGGGGAGATTCACCAACTTATTACCCACATCCAAGCTAATCCTGTTATCTGCAAAATATAACTGTGTTCAGGAACTGCCACCACCTCAACTTGCAGGAGGATAATTTTGCGTTTACATGGACAAAAGTGCAGGAAATTTTCATCTGACTAAGAAAAATAGAAGATGATTAATATTTTGAAAGGTTTTTTTCCTTCCTTCGTATTTGGCTACATGCATAAAAACATATAGATTATAAAAGCTTCTGTGTGTATAAGTAGTACGGCAGAGATAGGGGTGGGGGATGGAGAGAGATATCTGCAAACAAGCTACTGCGATTTTCCAAAACTCCTGCTTGTCTGTGAAATGAGTATCAAGGGAAGAGAGAGTACATGTTGTATATAATTAAATCTGTACTAATTTCAAACAGTCTGGATTTACGTTTTCAAAGCAGGTGGGCAAGCACTCTATTTGAAAGGTGAAGGAACTAAGCAAAGAAAGAGAAATCAAGACCTCCCCAGCCCATTTGCTGTCCTTTCCTGTCCCGGCAGCTCTCCCAGGATATTGATTGCTGGGGAGACACCCACCTGATCCCAACAGATGATCTCTGCAGGGGAAAGGGGCAAAGCCCCTGAGCTCCCTGCCAATCTGCTTTGAGGAAAATGGCTTCCTGGGCTAGAGTTCATATTCAGTTTGGGCTTGTTTATGCTATCGAAGTTCACACTGGAAATGAATTGCAATTTATCCCCAGCCCTTACTGATTATAGAAGCAGAGCTTGAAACTGAAGCTGGTTCAGCCACTATCTGGCCTCCATGTCCCAAGGGCACACTTTTTCCTCTGCTGCTCCCTTTGTCTAGCTGGGCTAATAATATGACTCGTGGGTGAGTAGAGAGGGGAGACTCCACCCGCTTATCTGCAGCACCGATACCTAGCACAGGGCCTGGCTCATCCAGGAACTTAAATAGTTATTGAATGAGCGTGCAAGCACTACAAAGATCTAGGCAACAATTTCAGCAATTAACACCCTATGGAAACCCAGAAAAGTGTGTGTTTTCAGGCATAAATTTATATCACAGCAAGTTCTTAAATGTATCTCCTTTCTTGTGGAAAACTCAAGGATCATAGTTATACCATTTGCCTGAAGAAATAACAAAATAAAAAAGATCTTTGAAATGATGAAAAAAATCATGTGGATTTTTCTATCTTTATTTGAATAGACTTCTCTGTTGTAATTAGGATTTCTGAGGATTAACAGGTCCCTGACACCCCTTCTTTCTCCCTTCACCCCACTTTCCTGTGTCAATTTCCCCTCAGCTTCTAGATATTCTTCTTTCCTAATGTTCTTTTGTCCTTCTCGAGTACTCTCTCTCTGATGTAGATTTCTCTTGCTCTTTCCACCCACCTCCTAGGAGTGTTCTCTTTTATTTTCATTGCAGTTTCCTCTTCTTTGAGATTTCAATGAATGATCTCTCTTTGCTAATAATTCCCAGAGCTTTCTCTTCAGCTCTGCCATTATGCCAAGATCCCTACACCTACTGCACCAGCATCCTTCTGGACATGGCCAATCGAGAAAATCAGTTTCACCTGAGACTCCACATAGCCAAGCTAAGTCACCTTCATCTCCAAACCAGCTTCTCTTCCTACCTGATATCAGTGAAATCAAGGATGTCCAAATTTTTCATATTCCAAACATTGCAGTCATCTTTTATTTATCCATTTCTAGTTTCATCCATAACCAATCCACCTTCCCTTTATCTTCCAGATTATTTCTTTCAAATATGTGCCTCCTCTCTTGTCCTACTACCTTTAAGTTTACATTACCTCAACACTTCTCCAGTTTCCTTAATGTTAGGGAATTCTCACTATGTTTTCATGAAATTTCCACAACACATGCTATTTTACATGCTGCTGCATTCAGAAATTTCATGCTTTGAGACCATTTACTTACAGGATGACTGGAGAAAAATTACATAATCTTTCTGAACCTTGTTTTATCATCTGTAGGATGGATATATTAGAATTCTCCAGAGAAAAAGAACAAATATGATATGTATGTGTGTGTGTATGTGTGTATATGATATATATGTCATATAACCATATAACATTGGTTTATGATATATATGTCTGTGTGTTATATATACCATATATATAATAAATGCGCCTTCATAGATATACTCCTATATATGTGTGCATATATGTATATATAGGAAATATATATGTATAAATATATACATATACAGGAGTATATATAAATATATAATAAATTTCTTGTATGTATAAAGACATTTATTATAGGTAATTGGCTCATGAGATTACAGAGGCTGAGGAGTCCCATAATCTGCTGACTGCAAGCTGGAGGACAAGGAAGCCAGCATTGTATTTCTAATCCAAGCTGGAAGGTGTGAGAACCAGCAGAACCAATGGTGTAAGTCCCAGGCTGAGTCTGAAGGCTGGAGAACCAGGCTCACTGATGTCTGCAGACAGGAGAAGATGGATGCCCTGGCTCAAGAGAGAATAAATTTGTCCACCTTTTTCTTCTATTTGGAGACTTAACAGATTGGATAATGCCCCATCACACTGGTGAGGGCAATCTTGTTTACTCAGTCTACCAATTCCATTGCTAATCTCTACTTAAAACACCTTCACATACACACCCAGAAAGAATGTTTTACCAGCTCTCCGGGCATCCCTGAGCCCAGTCGAGTTGACACACAAAATTGACCATCACAATGGAGAAGCGAATCCTTACTTTCTGGATAGTTGTGAGGATTATATATTTAAATCGGCTTGCCTAGGGCCTGTAATATTGAAGACACTCCATTTATGTAATTATTTTCTCCCTGATTTTTACCTTTCTCAAGAAGCTTTTTTTGTTGTTGTTGCTGTTAATGTTATGCCACCTCTAACCCAAACACTTCAGATCTAAATATAATTTGAAGTGATTTGGTCCCACCCTTTTCTTTTTATCTCTGCTCTCAGCTGGCCCTTCACTTGCTGGTCAGCAAGTCCTTCCATCTTCATGCTGTTTTTCTGGAGTGCCTTTATTTCTCACTAGGCCAAGGTTACCCATTTTGCAGGAACAAACTAAAGTCCTTCTTCCTTTCCAGCACCTTAACAAACTAGTCCCTCCAGGATCACTCCTCTTCTGAGCTCTTATTACCCTCAAAGTCTCCCCCATTGTATTAGAATCTGCAGTCCTCATGCTGCTGAGCAAACATGATGACAAGGTCATCCAAACCCTCACTTTACAGAAAAGGCAGCTAAATATTAGAGAGGCCTAATGACTTGTACAGAGTCACATGGCTAATTTCTGGCAGAAAAGAAGCAGAATGCTGGTTCTTAGCATGTAATTTTGTAATATATTTTTACTGAGCTTTAATTTTTGCAATTGTACTACCCTTGTTGATCCAAGAATATTGTAAGAAGCCTAAGAGCAAGCTATCTATGACTCTCTGAAAACATCTAAAATACACACACACACACACACACACACACACACACACATTTGCATAGGAATTCAATAAATGCTTGGCAATTTGTGATTTATCATCACAAAAAGATTAATCACTATGAGACCTATGAGCCCCCTATTCACAGGTATCTGAGTGATTTGGAAATTCCTCCTCTTAAGATCTTCAAACAGAGGAAGAAAATAGTCTAGTTTAAATGAACCAATGCCTGAAGGCAGAGGGATAGATTGGATGGCTTTAGGAGTTTTATTTCATCATTATAATCCTATGATTATCTCACTTACATCCCTAGAAGGGACATATGAGTTAGGTTGAAAAGGAGCCATAAATCATCTTCTGTGGGCACATGAATCCCAGCACTGCCACCCTCTCTCTCTCTTCACCCAACACCTTTTCAATGGGCAGCACTTGAGTTGCCTGCCCAGCCCTGCTATATACAGTGCTTCCACCTATACTCTGAACTCTAGGCCTCCTAAAACAAATCTTAGGCTCCAAACAAATCTAGAAACCACATAGCGGTTAAGAGCACACTTTTTGTAATCAGCCAGACCCAGGTTCTAGCTATGTAACCTTTAGCAATTTGCTTAACCTCCTTGAACTTCAGTTTTCTGCTCTGTAGCATGGGGGCAATAATCTCCTAAGGTTTGATGAAGATTCAAGTGAAGTAGTAAAACTGTGAAGGTGTTACGCTGATAAGAAAAAGCTCTGGATGTCATCAGACATGAGTTTTTGTACATGTTCCAGAGCTGACTCCATTGAAACTGGTTATATCAGTCTCACTGTCTCTGAAAGAACTCTTGGAGTAAGTGGTGGATATTTCTGATAGAAAGGTCATACCCCCAATAGTCCATATTTCCCAGAACCACCTATCCACCAAATGCTTTGGACCATAGACAAATACAGAAGAAAGTTTCAATTCCTCCCAGCAGTTTGGAAGAGCTAAGATCAGAAGTTAAATATTCTGAAACAGAAACCCTATTCTCATCCATTTTTTACAACTTATAAGTTCTTCAAAGGATTTTTCATTTTAGGTGGACCTTTTCTTAGAAAATATTGGTGATAAAGTTACACTAATGGTCCCCACATCCCTGCCTTTCCTTTTCTTCCAGCAAGGCTACAACAAAGGGTTCCATGTTAGAGAATATAACCAAATGTTCTGCCTGCTGGAGCCCTCCAGACATAATTTGAATAAGTTTAGGGTAGTGCGTAAAAAGAGTGGAAAGCGCAAAGAATTAGCTTGAGAGGTGCAATCCTTCATTTTTTTTTTATACTTTAAGTTCTAGGGTACACGTGCACAATGTGCAGGTTCGTTACATAGGTATATATGTGCCACTTTGGTTTGCTGCACCCATCAACTCATCATTTACTTTAGGTATTTCTCCTAATGCTATCCCTCCCCCCTCCCCCCACCCCCTGACCAGCCCCGGTGTGTGATGTTCCCTAACCTGTGTCCATGTGTTCTCACTGTTCAATTCCTACCTATAAGTGAGAACGTGTGGTTTTTGGTTTTCCGTCCTTGTGATAGTTTGCTTAGAATGATGGTTTCCAGCTTCATCCATGTCTCTGCAAAGGACATGAACTCATCATTTTTTATGGCTGCATAGTATTCCATGGTGTATATGTGCCACATTTTCTTAATCCAGTCTATCATTGATGGACATTTGGGTTGGTTCCAAGTCTTCGCTATTGTGAATAGTGCCGCAATAAACATACGTGTGCATGTGTCTTTATCATAGAATGATTTATAATCCTTTGGGTATATGCCCAGTAATAGGATTGCTGGGCCAAATGGTATTTCTAGTTCTAGAGCCTTGAGGAATAGCCACATTGTCTTCCACAATGGTTGAACTAGTTTATACTTCCACCAACAGTGTAAAAGTGTTCCTATTTCTCCACATCCTCTCCATCACCTGTTGTTTCCTGACATTTTAATGATTGCCATTCTAACTGGCGTGAGATGGTATCTCATTGTGGTTTTGATTTGCATTTCTCTGATGACCAGTGATGATGAGTATTTTTTCAAATGTCTCATGGCTGCAAAAATGTCTTCTTTTGAGAAGTGTCTGTTCATATCCTTTGCCCACTTTTTGATGGGGTTTTTTTTTTCTTGTAAATTTGTTTAAGTTCCTTGTAGATTCTGGATATTAGCCCTTTGTCAGATATGTAGATTGCAAAAAAATTCTCACATTCTGTAGGTTGTCTGTTCACTCTGATGATAGTTTCTTTTGCTGTGCAAAAGCTCTTTAGTTAAATTAGATCCCATTTGTCAATTTTGGCTTTTGTTGCCATTGCTTTTGGTGTTTTAGTCATAAAGTCTTTGACCATGCCTATATCCTGAATGGTATTGTCTAGGTTTTCTTCTAGGGTTTTTATGGTGTTAGGTCTTACATTTAAGGCTTTAATACATCTTGAGTTGATTTTTGTATACAGTGTAAGGAAAGGATCCAGTTTCAGCTTTCTACATATGGCTAGCCAGTTTTCCCAGCACCATGTATTAAATAGGGAATCCTTTCCCCATTGCTTGTTTTTGTCAGGTTTGTCAAAGATCAGATGGTTGTAGATGTGTGGTGTTATTTCTGAGGCCTCTGTTCTGTTCCTTTGGTCTATATATCTGTTTTGGTACCAGTACCATTCTGTTTTGCTTATTGTAGCCTTGTAGTATAGTTTGAAGTCAGGTAGCATGATGCCTCCAGTCTTCATTCTTTTAGAGAAGTTTTATCATAGGCACAGGTTTTGCTTTGATTTAAATAAAAAACTCCTCATCAGTATCTTCTATGAAATACATTTTCTCTTTGGGTTTTTATTAGATTTTTGGATGATTTAAACCCAAAAAAATGCCAAAAGCTGAGTCTCCCCTTTTTTAGGAGACAAGCATTCTTTTGTGTGAGATGGGGAAGTGTCTATCCCCTTGCTTACTCCGCTCTTTCCTCAGGCTTCATATTACAAGACCAGTGAGAAAATGGTTTTCCTTAAACCATGAATCTGCCTCAGGTTTGGGGAAGTTGATGGGCTCCTGCAGAAGCAGGATGTCCTGGATAGTGTCTGAGGGGATTTCGGGGTGCTCCATGCCATTCTCTCATCTGCCCATGTCTGGTCCAGCTGTGGTCCACACAGGCTTTACCCAAGGAGAAGCTGCTCGGGGTGAGACTCACATCTCTCCCAGATGGAGGTCAAGGTATCCCTGAGAAGTTCATATGCCCAGTCCCCATCCACCATTCCAAAACCCAAAAAGCTCTGAAACTCAGAAGTTATTTTCCAAGTTTGTAATAAACACATTTGAAGGTGAAAACTCACTGGAGATGCCATGTGGCTATTTTTAAAATATTTATTCTATTCAATGTAATTAATAGTCACTGTGTTTTATTTCAAGGCACCACCACAGACCCCAGTAAGGGTGTTAAATAATATACAATATATGTAGTGTATGGCCTTTTTAATATACAAAATGTTCCTAATTCCAAATTCCAAAATTGATTCCAAGAGCAAGAGACTGGTGACTTGAATTGCTCTTTTAGAGCAGCAAATGGGAGAGAGGAAGCAGACGTGAAAAGAAATAGCAACCCCTTTATCTGAACTGCAGTGTCAGTTGTGAAACTTTCACAGTGATTTTTAAACTTTAATATGCACACAAATCCCTTGAAGACCTTATTAAAATGCAGATTTTAATACAATAGGTCTGACTTCAGCCCTGAGATTCTTCATTTCCAACCAGCAATGAGTGATGCCATTGCTGTTGGGCTGTGGACCACAGTTTAAAGATCCAGAGACCCAGAAATCTTTATTCTTGAGAAAACCCAGTGACACAATAAAAGGCCAGTATTTAATACCAATATATATTAATAGATGGAAAATAGAGGGTCCGAGAGGTAAGGAGTTTTGCCTAGTTTCACATAGCCAGAAAATATCAGAGTCAGGACTCAAACCTTGGTGTCCTGACCATCTGCCCATTCTTCCAGTGTGCCACTTCACCAAGAAGGAGGCACTGGAGAGGAAACACCAGGCAGAAGCAGGAACAGTAGGACAGGAGGTAAAATAATATTACAAAAACTTTTCCCAGTGAAATGCACACTGATTAGTCATTCATGGTATGAGAAATGGGGTATTAGATAAGGAGAGAGGAAGCCCAGATGTTGAGCTCTGGGTGTCTCACCAGAGAGGATGTAAGAGGATGAAAGGGAAACTGCAAGATGTCCCTGGGCCTAAGTGATTTCTAGCACACTTTGCACCTCTGGATTTCTATACTTCTACCGCAGTTGATCTATGAGAAGATAACAAGACTCAATGAATTCTCACTTATCATTGCCTCTCAGAAACTCAGCACCACCAATGCTTTCTGTTTGTCACAGAGACAGCATCATATGGTGGAGAGGAGCACCTGGAGCCAAACTGCCTGGGTGTGAATCTCACCTCTAACACTTAATTAGTTGTGCAAACATAGTTGGTCTGTAAAAGGGTGATAATCATAGTATCAATCTCATGAAGTTTTTATGGAAGTCTAAATTTACATAAGTAAAATATTTGGAACAGTACTAAGGTAGCCCATTTTAACTGTGTCTCAGAAGACCTCCACTTATTTTCAGTAGCTACAGTAGGGCCAGTTTTAAGATCTGGACTTCGTTGCTTTGAAAGGGCTATGAAATAATTAATCACTGTTTGATTATGTTACTCCCAATAAGGAATATTCTGGAGCAACTTTATTAATTATTTGGGGAATCAAGGAGGCCAAGGGTGAATTTTTATCATTTGTGTGCCTTGTATATCCTTACAAAGAGTGTGGGGGATTTGCCATTTGCTATTGCTTTTCATGATATTGATGATAAAATGGTTCTCAGGATGGGAGGAGGAAGAGTGACAGTTGCACAGAGATTACAGTGGATCAGGGTATGAACATTGTAGGAGCCCATCTCACCACTAATCCAATGTGTTTGCATCTGGCTATTCCAGGTGTCGACAGGTTATTATTAACATGCTCACATATCCCTCAGCTTCATCTGATCAGTTACCCTCCCTCTTTCAAATCACTTTTGTAGGAGGATGAAAGGGAAAGCAAAATGATTGAGGTGACAGGTCCTGTGGCTCATTGAAAAACTGTGTCAGATAACTCTGCCAAAAGCAGTTTTCAACTGGAAAGGAAACACCCTTTTGTGCTTTGTAATTCATGGGTGGACCACAAGAAAGTGAAAATAGCTATGTCTATGGAACATTGCCACTCACACATAGCAACAGCCTTATTTACAGATACAAAAATCTTTACTTCTTTCTCTTCCCTGAAGCATAACTTTAATGCTGGGGAAATTTCCTGGGATCACAAACATACAAGGCCAAATCTTTCAGGTGGCTTTACTCCAACCTTCGAAGTTGGAACAACAACCCTGTGCACGCGATTTCAATGGCTTCTTTCCACAGCCCACTCTGTCCCTTCTGTTCTCATCCAGAATAGATTTGGGCAAGTACCAGAGAAATGGCTTGAAATTCAGTCATTGGCCTTGATTTGTATCCACATATGCCATCTGGAATTTTTTTAAGCCCATCTCTGTGCCCATTGTATTTTGCCCTGGTGAAAATATAGTGTCTTGTAAAACTCTGAGTCTAATTCTTTTTACATGTAGGAGAAACAATTGTCTTTCCTATGTGGTGTCTCTTTCTGCAAGTTGAGAATGTTTATGCAGTACCTGTTCATAATCCTGGTAGTAACTTTAATATATAATACTTAACTGAGTTCCTACTATATACCAGGCACTGTTGTAAGTCTTTCACATATATTAACTCCTTAATATTCACAACAGTCTTACAGAGTAAATGATAATCACCTTTATTGTGCACAGAGAGTTTAAGTAACTTTCCCTTGGTCATACACCTGGTCAGTGCAGAGCTGGGCTTCATAATCCATTTGGCTCTAGAGTTCACATTCTTAATGACTATGCTACTCTATTTCTCTTTGCAGGAGGGGGCCCGGGCAGAGAGAGCAAAAGACATACAATCCAAGCTTTTCTGCTCCTCCTTTTGTCTTACACTCTGTTACCACCCCAAAATACTATTTTAAATATAGAAATACTATAATAGAGAAGAAATATTGCATAGTCATTATGTTGCCTATAAGTAAGAGCATGATATTTCTGGAGAGCTAAACAGGATGTTGTTTTATAACGTGGGGAATAATAGAGGGTAGGAGTATTTCCTGAAGATCTATATTCAACTTGCATTGCCAATAAGCAGCACTTTGAACCATCTATATGGTGAACTATTAAAAGAATAAGCCTGGTATATGAGCAGCCTGGGTTTGAGTAGTCACCTTTACCTGGGATGAGTTCTGTTACTTTGGAGTAGCTACTTAATTGAAATTTAACTTTGCAAGTTGGATATTTGTTTGTTTCCCCCTTGACTCTCTTTTGAGGAGGCTTATCTCAATGACATGCACAAAAGTAAAAAATACAACTAAGAACAAGAAGAAAATATCAAGAAGAGTAGAAAGTTGAAACAAGGACCAAGAGGAACAGGAGTGGGCACAACTATGCAAGTAGCATGAACCCTCAAATGGCTTTTGGCATTCAGAGATGATTCTAGACTTTTCATCAGAAAAAAAGAAAACATTGTCAGTTTTGTGGTAGAAGGGAAGTCTTTCCTAAAGATTCACTCTGAAAGAATTTTCTCAAATGGATCTTCTTTTAAAACACAGATGCAGTTAAAAATTTCACAAATTTATTTCTCAAAATCCCTACAGAACTTTGGATTTAAAATTGAAACCTAGTTCAGGTAGGCTTATTCTCAGCCAAGAAGTAGGTAAATGAATAAGAACAGGGAAGCATGAGGCTTAAGATAATACAATTAAGTATATATCCTCTGATAGTCTGGCTGGATCCAAGGAGAGAATCTAAGGCAGGGTTTATTTTTTCTTTAATACATGAATCCCTTTGAGAAGATTATGAAAGTTATAGAGCTTCACCTTAGAAAAATCACACATATTCACATATGCAAATATTTTTGTATAATTTAGGAGAGTTGATAGATTTTGTTTTAACCCATAGCTGCATTTGAATGATAGATCTTTTAAATCCCATTCATCAGTTGTTGACTGCAGATTGGGGATTCCAATCTTTTATCTGGAAGGATAGACGGACTACAGGTTTTTCCTGCAATACTCCATAAATATCACTTCTATCATCAGAGTTTGTGATAAGCACCGATAAACAAGCTGAATATGTTTAATTATAGAAAACACTAGAGCAGTTGGTTTCTTACTATAGAAATCAACCAAGAAGCGCAAATAAAACTTACAAATACAACTTTCCTGTTTTCACATAGTGGGTCATAGATGTATCACTTGGCAAAGTGAAATTATTTTCCAGAAACAGTTCTGAGTCTATTCCCACTATGAATAAGTAATGTATTCAATACTCACTATTCATTACTCTTGAGTGTTTCCAAGTTACCTTTGACCCTGACAATATTCAAAGTAGATAGTTATTCCAAGAAATTTTGTTGACTAATGAACCTGAAAAGGTTAATTAATTGCTAAATGTCCAGGACTTTTAAAAAGACTTCTGTAGTTTTTCCTTGTTTAGGTTTCATACAGCTTCACAGTAAACATTAAATGTTATCAATATTCCACCTTAAATATATTATTATGATGCAAATTGTCTTAATAAATTTTGTATTTTTTTCTTTAGTTGAAGAATAAAGAATTCTTTTTTGTTTTAAAGATTATTATATTAACATATAACTAGAAGAGTGGCATTAAATTAGTTAACATAATGCTAGCTTTGGAAGATATATGATTCAACAATTATCCATTATAACTTAGCGGGGAATTATTTTTTATTATTTTTAGGCTAACGTATTTTCCTTTCTGAACTCAAACATGTTAGCAAGCCCTTGCAAAGTTCATGGTCCCTAGGCTCTTAGTCCAAAGAGGCCATTGGATAAAATAGTCTTGGTTAAGTGATCATATGAATCTACCTGAACTATGGCTTTATTAGATACAAAACAATTTGGAAAAATATAGTAATCCTTCTGATTTTAATGTTATTGATATTAACTTGTTTTTCTGATGAAAATTGTATGGCATGACCAATTGTGGGTTGAGGACATTACTCGCTCATGGCAATAAAACCATAACATGAACATATAAAAGGAGAAGACAGAGAAGCATGCATATCGATCTTCTAAAATGTACTGTAAACTTTTCAGACTTAAATCTTAGGCCACTTGAAATTGCTGATTTTTCCCCAGGGGATTATCATGAAGCCATTGAGATTTAAAGTCCTGTTAAAATATGGAATTTTTTGTTTGTACAATTATTTGTAGCAATAATTGAACATCACTATTGAGGTCACACAGCTTATTACATAAACTGATTTCTATATGTAGAATGTTACATGGCAAGAGACATTATAAAGGTACAAGCAACATTATGCTAATTTTGATGTATTTCACCATGAAATTACAGCATTTAAAAAATTATGCATGAAAGGGGAGAAGAGGAGGTGGTGGCAAGATGGCCGAATAGGAACAACTCTGGTCTGCAGTTCCCAATGAGATCAACACAGAAGATGGGTGATTTCTGCATTTCCAACTGAGGTACCCGGGTCATCTCATGGGGACTGGTTAGACAGTGGGTGCAGCCCACGGAGGGTGAGCAGAAGCAGGGTGGAGCCTTGCCTCACTGGGGAAACACAAGGGGTAGGGGAACTCCCTCCCTTGGCCAAGGGAAGCCCTGAGGGACTGTGCTGTGAGGAATGGTGCATTCCAGCCCAGATATTACACTGTTCCTACAGTCTTTGCATCCTGCAGACCAGGACATTCCCTCGGGTGCCTACACCATCAGTGCTCTGGGTTTCAAGCACAAAACTGGGTGGCTGTTTGGGCAGACACCGAGCTAGCTGCAAGAGTTCTTTTCTTACCCCAGTGGTGCCTGGAACGCAAGTGAGACAGAACCATTCACTCCCCTGAAAAAAAGAGGCTGAAGCCAGGGAGCCAAGTGGTCTAGCTCAGTGGATCCCATCCCCACAGATCCCAGCAAGCTAAGATCCACTGGCTTGAAATTCCTGCTGCCAGCACAGCAGTCTTAAGTGGACCTGGGACACTGAAACTTGGTGGGGGGAGGGGCGTCTGCCATTGGGGCTTGAGTAGGTGGTTTTCCCCTCACAATGTAAACAAAGCCCCTGGAAGTTCGGACTGGGTGGAGCCCACTGCAGCTCCTCAAAACTGCTGTAGCCAGACTGCCTCTCTAGATTCCTCCTCTCTGGGCAGGGCATCTCTGAAAGAAAGGCAGCAGCTCCAGTCAGGGTTTATAGATAAAACTCCCATCTCCCTAGGACAGAGAACCTAGGGGAAAGGACAGCTGTGGACACAGCTTCAGCGACTTAAACGTTCCTGCCTGCCAGCTCTGAAGAGAGCAGCAGATCTCCCAGCATAGTGGTTGAGCTCTGCTAAGGGACAGACTACCTCCTCAAGTGGGTCCCTGACCCCCGTACCTCCTGACTGGGAGACAGCTTCCAGCAGGGGTCAACAGACATCTCAAACAGCAGAGCTCCAGCTCCAGCTGGCATCTTGTGGATACCCTCTGGGACAAAGCTTCCAGAGGAAGTAACAGGCAGCAATCTTTGCTGTTCTGCAGCTTCTGCTGGTGATACCCAGGCAAAGAGGCTCTAGAGTGGACCTCCAGCAAACTCCAGCAGACCTGCAGCAGAAGGGCCTGACTGTTAGAAGGAAAACTAACAAACAGAAAGGAATAGCATCAACATCAACAAAAAGGATGTTCACAGAAAAACCCCATCCAAAGGTCACCAACATCAAAGACCAAAGGTAGATAAATCCACGAAGATGAGAAAAAACAGTGCAGAAAGGCTGAAAATTCCAAAAACCAGAATGGCTTTTCTCCTCCAAAGGATCACACACAACTCCTCACCAGCAAGGGAACAAAACTGGACAAAGAATGAATTTGATGAATTGACAGAAGTAGGCTTCAGAAGGTAGGTAATAACAAACTCCTCTGAGCTAAAGGAGCATGTTCTAACCCAATGCAAGCAAGCTAAGAACCTTAAAAAAAGGTTAGAGGAATTGCTAACTAGAATAACCAGTTTAGAGAAGAACATAAATGACCTGATAGAGTTGAAAAACACAGCATGAGAACTTCATGAAGCATACACAAGTATCCATAGCTGAATCGATCAAGTGGAAGAAAGGATATCAGAGATCAAAGATCAACTTAAAGAAATAAAGCATGAAGACAAGATTAGAGGAAAAAAGAATGAAAAGGATGGACAAGCCTCCAAGAAATATGAGACTATGTGAAAAGACCCTACATATGATTGGTGTACCTGAAAGTGATGGGGAGAATAGAACCAAGCTGGAAAACACTCTTCCAGATAGTATCTAGGAGAACTTCCCCAACATAGCAAAGCAGGCCAACATTTAAATTCAGGAAATACAAAGAACACCACAAAGATACTTTTCTAGAAGAGCAACCCCAAGACACATAATCGTCAGATTCAGCAAGGTTGAAAAGAATGAAAAAATGTTAAGGGCTGCCAGAGAGAAAGGTCAGCTTACCCACAAAAGGAAGGCTGTCAGACTAACAGCAGATCTCTCTGCAGGAATCCTACAAGCCAGAAAAGAGTGGGACAAATATTCAACATGCTTAAAGAAAAGAATTTTTAACTCAGAATTTCATATCCAGCCAAACTAAGCTTCATAAGGAAAGGAGAAGTAAAACCTTTACAGACAAGCCAATGCTGAGGGATTTTGTCACCACCAGTCTTGCCTTACAAGAACTCCTGAAGGAAGCGCTAAATATGGAAAGGAACAACCAGTGTCAGCACTGCAAAAACATACCAAATTGTAAAGATCATTGACACTATGAAGAAACTGCATCAACTAATGGGCAAAATAACCAGCTACCATCATAATGACAGTATCAAATTCACACATAACAATATTAACCTTAAGTGTTAAAAGGCTAAATGTCCCAATTAAAAGACACAGACTGGCAAATTGGATAGAGTCAAGACCGATTGGTGTGCTGTATTCAGGAGACCCATCTCACATGCAAAGACACACATAGGCTCAAAATAAAGGGATGGAGGAATATTTACCAAGCAAATGGAAAGCAAAGAAAAGCAGGGGTTGCTATCTTAGTCTCTGATAAAACAGACTTTAAACCAACAAAGATCAAAAGAAACAAAGAAGGGCAATACATAATGGTAAAGGGATCAATGCAACAAGAAGAGCTAACCATCCTAAATATACATGCACCCAATACAGGAGCACCCAGATTCATAAAGCAAGTTCTTAAATCTACAAAGAGACTTAGACTCCCACACAATAATAGTGAGATACTTTAATACCCCACTGTCAATATTAGACAGATCAACGAAACAGAAAATTAACAATGATATTCAAGACTTGAACTCAGCTCAGCTCTGGATCAAGCAGACCTAATAGACATCTACAGAACTCTCCACCCCAAATCAACAAAATATACATTCTTCTCAGAACCACATCTCACTTATTCTAAAATGGAAGACATAACTGGAAGTAAAACACTCCTCAGCAAAGGCAAAAAAAAAAAAAAAAAAAAAAAAAAGAACAGAGATCATAACAAACAGTCTCTCAGATCAGAGTGCAATCAAATTAGAATTTAGGATTAAGAAACTCACTAAAAACCACACAACTACACAGAAACTGAACAACCTGATCCTGAATGACTAATGAGTAAATAACAAAATTAAGGCAGAAATAAATAAGTTCTTTGAAACCAGTGAGAACAAAGACAAAACACACCAGAATCTCTGGGACACAACTAAAGCAGTGTTTAGAGGAAAATTTATAGCACTAAATGCCCACAGGAGAAAGCAGGAAAGATCCAAAATCGACACTCTAATATCAAAATTTAAAGAATTAGAGAAGCAAGAGCAAACAAATTCAAAAGCTAGCAGAAGACAAGAAATAACTAAGATCAGAGCAAAACTGAAGGAGATAGAGACACAAAATCCTTTAAAAAAATCAATGAATCCAGGAGCTGGTTTTTTTTGAAAAGATTAACAAAATAGATAGACTGCTAGCCAGATTAATACAGAAGAAAAGAGAAAATAATCAAATTGACACAATAAAAAATGATAAAGATGAGATCACCACTGATCCCACATAAATACAAACTACCATCAGAGAATACTGTAAACACCTATATGCAAATAAACTAGAAAATCTAGAAGAAATGGATAAATTCCTGGAAACATAAACCTTCCCAAGGCTAAACAAAGGAAGAAGTTGAATCCCTGAATAGACCGATAACAACTTCTGAAATTGAGGCAGGAATTAATAGCCTACCAACCAAAAAAAGCCCAGGGCCAGACAGATTCACAGCCGAATTCTACCAGAGCTACAAAGAGGAGCTAGTACCATTCCTTCTGAAACTATTTCAAGCAATATAAATAGAGGGACCCCTCCCTAACTCATCTTATGAGGCCAGCATCATCCTGATACCAAAACCTGGCAGAGACACAACAACAACAACAAAAATTTCAGACCAATATCCCTGATGAACATCCACGTGAAAATCCTCAATAAAATACTGGGAAACCAAATCCAGCAGCACATTAAAAAGCTTATCCACCATGATCAAGTCAGCTTCTTGGCTTCATCCCTGGGATGCAAGGCTGGTTCAACATATACAAATCAATAAACATAATCCATCACATAAACAAAACCACATGATTATTTCAATAGATGCAGAAAAGGCCTTTGATAAAATTCAACACCCCTTCATGTTAAAAACTCTCAATAAACTAGGTACTGATGGAACATATCTGAAAATATTAAGAGCTTCTTTTGACAAATCTACAGCCAATTTCATACTGAATGGTCAAAAGCTGGAAAAATTCTCTTTGAAAACCAGCACAGACAAGGATGCCCTCTCTCACCATTCCTATTCAACACAGTATTGGAAGTTCTGGCCAGGGCAATCAGGCATGAGAAAGAAAAAAAGGGTGTTCAAATAGGACGAGAGGAAGTCAAATTGTCTCTGTTTGCAGACGATGTGATTGTATATTTAGAAAACCCTATCATCTCAGCCCAAAATCTCCTTAAGCTGATAAGCAACTTCAGCAAAGTCTCTGGACACAAAATCAATGTGCAAAAATCACAAGCATTCCTATAGACCAATAACACACAAAGAGACAGCCAAATCATGAATGACCTCCCATTCACAATTGCTACAAAGAGAATAAAATACCTAGGAATACAACTTACAAGAGATGTGAAGGACCTCTTCAAGGAGAACTATAAACCACTGCTCAAAGAATAAGAGACGACACAAACAAATTTGAAAAACATTCCATGCTCACAGATAGGAAGAATCAATATCATGAAAATGGCCATACTGCCCAAAGTAATTTATAGATTCAATTCTATCGCCATCAAACTACCACTGAATTTCTTCACAGAATCAGGAAAAACTACTTTAAATTTCATATGGACCAAAGATGAGCCTGTATAGCCAAGACAATCCTAAGCAAAAGGAACAAAGCTGGAAGCATCACAATACCTGACTTCAACTATACTACAAGGCTACAATAACCAAAACAGCATGGCACTGGTACCAAAACAGATATATAGACCAATGGAACAGAACAGAGGCCTCAGAAATAACACCACATGTCTACAACCATCTGATCTTTGACAAACTTGACAAAAACAAGCAATGGGGAAAGAATTCCCTATTTAATAAATGGTGTTGAGAAAACTGGCTAGCCATACACAGAAAACTGAAACTGGACCCCTTCATTACACCTTATACAAAAATTAACTCAAGCTGGGTTGAAGACTTAAACGTAAGACCTAAAACTATAAAAACACTAGAAGAAAACCTAGGCAATACCATTCAGGGCATAGCCATGGGCAAAGACTTCATGACTAAACCACCAAAAGCAATGGCAACAAAAGCCAAAATTGACAGATGCAATCTAATTAAACTAAAGAGCTTCTGCACAGCAAAAGAAAGTATCATCAGAGTAAACAGACAACCTACAGAATGGGAGAAAATTTTGCAATCTATCCATCTGACAAAGGGCTAATATCCAGAATCTACAAAGAATTTAAACGAATGTACAAGAAAAAAAAAAAAACTCCATCAAAAAGTGGGCAAAGGATATGAACAGACACTTTTCAAAAGAAGACATTTATGCGGCCAACAAACATGAAAAAAAGCTCGTCATCACTGGTCGTTAGAGAAATGCAAATCAAAACCTCAATGAGATACCATCTCATGCCAGTTAGAATGGTGATCATTAAGAAGTCAGGAAACAACAGATGCTAGAGAGGATGTGAAGAGATAGGAACACTTTTACACTGTTGGTGGGAGTGTAAATTAGTTCAAGCATTGTGGAAGACAGTGTGGTGATCCCTCAAGGATCTAGAACCAGAAATACCATTTGATCCAGCAATCCCATTATGGGGTATATACCCTAAGGATTATAAATCATTCTACTATAAAGATGCGTATTCATGTATGTTTATTGCAGCACTATTCACAATACCAAAGACTTGGAACCAACCCAAATGTCCATCAATGATAGACTGGATAAAGAAAATGTGGCACATATACACCATGGAGTACTATGAAACCATAAAAAAGTATGAGTTCATGTCCTTTGCAGGACATGGATGAAGCTGGAAACCATCATTCTCAGCAAACTAACACAGAAACAGAAAACCAAACATTGCATGTTCTCACTCATAGGTGGGAGCTGAACAATGAGAACACCTGGACACAGGGAGGGGAATATCACACACTGGGGCCTGTCGGGTGTTGGGGGGCTAGGGGAGGGATAGCATTAGGAGAAATACCTAATGTAGATGACAGGTTGATGGGTGCAGCAAACCACCATGGCATGTGTATACCCAAGTAACAAACTTGCACGTTCTGCACATGTATCCTAGAACTTAAGGTATAATAAAAAATTATCTATGACAGGAAAGGTATTCTTAAACCTATTTGATCTCTTGATTGTTACATAAAACTTTAGCCAGGGAAATCAAGACTTATTTTTAAAAGAGAAAATATAGTATAGTATAGTATAGTATAGTTTAGAAAGACTTCCCACCAACAGAATAAATGTATAATATAGTGAAGAATAGAATTGCTTTTTAAAAAATAAATCTTTAATCGGGCATGGTGGCACCTGCCTGTAGTTCTAGTTACTTAGGAGCCTGAGGCAGGAAGATCGCTTGACCCCAGGAAATTGAGGCTGCAGTTAGCTATGATGGCACCACTGCACTCTAGCCTGGGTAACAGAGCAAGACTTCGCCTTTAAAATAAATAAATAAATAAATTTGATTTTTCCAATAGTACTATTTAAAGCCCCCTGCCCCTTGGATAGATTTGCTGCGCACACCAAAACCAGAAAAACCTAAGCTTTTGCTTGTTTTGTATACTGGACTTCCATGTGAATTATCTTTGAAGAAAAAATTCCACTGCTTAAAAAAATCTTTTTTAATGTTTTGAACACCAAAGGGGTAGACTTTCTTAGCATCTACTCAAAAGGTATCATACCAGTGAAGTTAACTAGAGTTACCTGTTGGTAGAGATCAGAGCTCACAAGTCCATATGGGCTCTGAGCAGTTTGGGAGGCAAGGGGTCTTCATTCGGTACCATCTTTACTTTAAGCTTTTTAACCAATAAACTATCTGCAGAAGTTTTACTAAGTCTCAGGCTGAGACAGGATTTAGGGACTTCAAATTTTCGGGCGGTTATCTTAAGAACATATTGCTGAGAAAAGAAAGTCACCACTAATATAAATATAGAATCTTTCTAATCTAGTTTGCAGATAAAGCGTCACCTAAAATGACTGCAAATAGGAGGATGGGAGCAAAGCAGAGATGTAATTTGCAACATTTTGTAAAACATTTTTCTGGAGAATGCAAAAGCTTAGGACTGTAGAGAGCACCAACCCAAGAAGGGTGTGGAGAGAAAACATGTAACACCTGGTCTTATTTCTGAATATGTCATTGTGACTGAGTTGTGTGGTTGGCTGGCTCCTTTCCTTGTAGGAGAGAATGAGTAGGCAAACTGGAATGACCAAAAGTTCACAGGTTGTGTTGAAGCAAGAGGAAAAAGGAAGGAAGAACAAATATGCAAAGTCTTCCTCAGGGAGAAGCCTCTCTGAGGCAGCAGAAATACAGAAGCAAACACGTCTGTGAAAGTCAGGTAAGGAAAGGGAGAGAAGAATAAAATAATATTGTGAAAAGAATTAAAAAAAGAATTACTGAAAAATTAAGGTTCTAGTTTATTGTATGAGAAATAAATGCTTAAGATGATTATTTGTTTGTCTGATAGTGGAAATACTAAAATAAATTTGTAAATGCATCCAACCAGTGGTATGTTGGTAAATGCATAGCAACTGGCTCTCAGGTTTAGTATAGGGGTGAGGAGCCCTAATTTGTACTAGTTTCTGACCTTCATGGTATATATATATATTCCCACTATGACCACATGTGATGTCAATGAACCTGGAGTTGAAAAGAGATGTCCACAATTGGCTCTCATAAAACAGTTCACTCCCACTCCAGTGCACTACCGAATCCAGCTTCCATTTTGTTCCTGAGAGCTGCTAGGCACGAAGCTCTCTGCTTTTAAGTGTATTATTTAATTTTCACCTCCCTAATAGGAAAGTATTGTTATACAAATATAGGGCTCAGAGAGGTCACTTATATGGTCAGAGATACACGGTCTAACACTGCACTGTGTAATACAACAGGCAATGGCCACGTGTGGCTGTTTAAATTTAAATTTAATTAATAAAACTTACATATCAAACTCCTCAGTCACACTGGCCTCATTTAAAGTGCTCAACAGCCACATATGAAGAAGAGGTGCCACATTGGAGAATGCAAATATAGAGCATTTTCATCATTGTAGAAAGTCCTCTTGGATGATGCTACTTGAATGTAATTCAACCTGAATTCTAGGGCTTGAACTTTATGGTCAGAGGAGACCAGGTGTCTTGAAAAATATAGTACTATAAAAATATATTGTTATATCACATTGCTTCTGAGATGACTTTACCTATTCTCCAGTGATGCAATTTTTCCCCACCGACTCAAAGATTTGCATTCTTGCAGTTGTAAAGAGAAACTTTGTGAATAAAAGGGCCAAAGGGAATTTTAGGTTTTTCTTTGAAGAAATTTAAGAAAAAATGGTTTCACTACCCAGCTTTCCTTTTTGCCCTCTACAATAAGTCCTCACACAGCAACCAGAGTGATCTTGAAATATAAATCTGAACCCTTGCCTTCTCTGCTTGAGGTTGTATAAGGGCTTCCTATTAAATTTCAAATCAAATACAAACCCTTTATTTGGGTCTGCCTACAAGGCAAACCTCATCTGGTATCATTCCCTCTTCCTCATTATGCTCCCGTTACATGTAATCTCCTTCAATTCTATGAAATTTCCGAGGAATTAAAGACTTTGGAATTTTATGCGTGTTCCAAAAGTGCGAGAGCTTTTTTTTTTAATTCAGTAATTTGGCACTGGGAACATAGTAGGTGCTCAAGGAGCTGCAACATGTGCTAGAAATATTTTTATATATATATATATATAAATAAAATTAAATCTTCTCAGAAAGGGGAAAGCATACATTGCATTTTTTTTCTATTTTAGGAGGAAAAATATAGTTGAGCAATCAAGGTTGTTAGTCATGATATTTCTACCCAAGTGTTCCACTCAGGACTTATAAGCACTAGATTGAATTATCTGAGAGCTAATTATGTGGTTGGAACTCAATGAAACCACTCAATGGTGTGCTGGCAAATGTTTAATAATCAGCTTTTTTTTTGAGCCAGGGTCTCACTCTGTCACCCACGCTGAAGTGCAGTGGCTCGATCTCGATCTCGGCTCACTGCAACCTCCGCCTCCCAGGTTCAAGCAATTCTCCTGTCTCAGCTTCCCAAGTAGCTGGAATTACAGGCATGAGCCACTGTGACCAGCTATAACCAGCTGTTTTTTGAGGAACCCTAATTTGTGGTACTTGCTGATTTCGATTGGGCGAAAACTCCTGCCATAGTCAATTTCAAGATAACCTGTCACAGAATGTAAAGATGGCAAAAGATGTGCTCAGTATGTTCTTGCAAGCCATTATGCACTGGTCCAGCACACCACTGAATTCACTCTCAACCAACCAACACACACACACACCCCCACATGCACACACACACTCCCATCAGAGTCTCTTAAGTGTTATAAACTTAGGTCTGTAGTGTATTTTTTACAAGTACCACAGATAAGTTTGATGCACACAAAAGTGTGAGAACCATTTCATAGAGGTAGCAATATTGACTGCAGTTGGTAGGCCTGGAGCCAAAGAAGAATTTTTCATCAGAACTGAAAATCACACACTAACTGAGGATCCTGGAGGCTGGCAAGAAGGGCTGGAAATCAGGAAACAACAATGTAATATGTGAGAGCCATGGAACCACAAAAGTAACCTCATCCAAAGCTCTCATTTTATAAGGAGCTCCCCTCCCAGAGAGAAAAAGAGACCCCTCTTTGACCGATAACCATTCCAGCAGCAAATCTCTCCTCAAGTATCCTTCCTAACTACATGTTCCAAGCTGTCAATAACTCAATGTGTGCATGGAACCACTTAATCTCTCTGGACCTACATTTTCTTCCTAAGGTAAAGGGAGAATGAGTCTTTGCCTTGCTTATATCACAGAATTGTTGTAATACAATATTGTATGTGAAAGATCTTTGAAAAGAATATATTGTTGTGGAAATTTCAGATGGCATCATTACCTGATAAAAAGTACTTAGATCAAAAATCCTATCAAAGTCCAACCTAGGTGCCTCTAGGCTCAGCACAAAAAGTACCACTCAGTCCTGTTAGCCTTTGGGGCTCAGGCTGACTCACCACAAGCTTGGAATCCTGGCTTTCTGCCTGTGTATATATTTATGCATCAAGAATTATATATACTTGGTACCTGGGTGCTCATCTCCAGAGGATGCCAGTTTACTCGAATGCCAAAATTAAAGACTCAGGGTGGTCTTTAGTCTCCTGGGATAAACTGAGTGATCAGAAGATAAACTACAGACAAAGTTTTGATTCTTGACCAAATCCAGACATTTCAGCTTTGGAAATGCGCCCATCTACCCAGCATGTGTCAGAACAAAGAAACAGCAAATAGAAATGAGAAGGGCATTTAAAACAGATTCCCACACCTGCAACCTTATGGCACCTAGAGAGATAGTTTATTTTACTGACTAATTAAAATCCACAAATTGAGTATGAATACAGATTTTTTCTCTATTGTCATACCAGAAAGTCTGCAGGCACAGACCAAGGGCTGTGCTAAAAGCTCTGGCCTGCATTTTTATATTTATTCTCTGTAACAGCCCTGTAGGTGGTCCTCCCAGTTGGCAAACATAACAATACTAATTTACCTTTATTCATCATTTACTTGGTACTTTTTTCATTTACTTGGAAGACTGAGGTAGGTGCTATATGTGTGATTACTTAATCCTCACAAATGCCCTATTAGATCGTTACACTCATGGCCCCCATTTGAAGTATCAGGCAACTGAAGCTCAGAGAGTGTAAGTAACTTATCCTATTGTACAAGTAAGCAAATTGTACAATTAGCAAGTGATGGAATTGGTGCTGTCTGAAGTCTCAGTGACTCCAAAGCCAGCACTCCTAGCCCCTGCACCAGAAAAATGTGGGCATTTGAAGTGTCCTACATCAACATCATCTTTTCCTCTTGATTCAGGAATGGGAGCACAAATAGGTGAGTCAGAAAGTTGCCTCACCAACTCAGTTCCTGCGTAGAAGAAGCACAGACAGAACCAGACTCCACACAACATCAGGGAGTATGGTTGAATTATTTTCTCAGCTCCTAAATTGAAAGCGTCTCCTTTTCCTATGTGTCTGGCAATGGAACCAAAGGGAAGTAGGAGAAGTGGCCTGTGGAACCAACTGTTCCTCTGTGTCTACAGGCCATGCCCTCACTCTTCCTGGAATGAGTCAAAGACAGGGTCTGCTAAAAGTCTTGGCAAATAGATGCATGCTGAAGTATAGACAAATACATAAGGAAGCCATTTATGGAAACATAACTGACACAGTGATTTAGGTTTTCAAATGAATTTCTGATGTTTATCTTTATGAGGCTGTTAGCACACTGTAAACATTACTTTTGATATAATCTCCCATATATTGCAACTGGGTGATGGCTGAATTCTAAGTTACAATGAAAGTATTGTGCAGAGTGGCATTTGATGCATTTGATCCAGGAGATAATAGCAATGTTAACTGCTGCATTCAGGTGGAGTGTAATTAATAAATTAACTAGGAAATAGAATCACAGCTTTTTTTCTAAAAAAAGACACAACAGAATCTGACTCAAGTAAACCATGAACAAGTGAACTACGTCAGCATATGTTTAAAAAAAATTCACTCAACATTAATATGCTTGAGTAACAGCTTGAACAAAATAAGCTGGTTTCCTTCCACCATATTTGTTCTGAGCCACAAACACACTAGGTTGGTTGGCTTGTTTGCTTGTTTTTGTTTTTTTTTTTAACTGCTGATTTCACTGTTTAATAATACTTCTTCACCAGGATTATTAAACCTACCAACTAGAATTTGATGTCAGTTTCAGATGCTAGGGAGAATTGAAAGAAAATAACTTCTTCGGTCTTAAAGATACCCTATGCATTTGCTAACACAGGAGCCAAGGGCCCTCCTGGGTGTAGACGCATGATAAAGCTACTCAGCCCTAAAAGATGGTTAAAGGGTTGAGCTCTGAGCGCTGAGATGCAAGGACAGAACAGTATCTCATCAGGCTCCAGGGTATCTTGTCCTAGAGTCACTAAATACACATACTTCAACAGAGGGGAACTGAGATGAGGAAAAAATGGTTATGATTTTGCTTCCCCTACAACCTATCTGTGAGAAAGGAGGAATCTTAACAATTTCCTACAGTGAATAGTTCAACAATTCAGGGCTTTGGAAACTGCATTTACTAAGTTTTTAATCCCACCTATGGTATGAAATAGCCATGTGATTCTAGGCAAACCACTTAACCACTCCGTGTCTCATGTGATGCCTTTGTTAAGTGGGAATGCCAATGCCTCCACCAACTGCCCCTTTGTAGGATACGAAAATATGAAGTAAGAGGTGGGTAGAAGGAGGTTCTGAAACTGCAAGAGTGCTGAATGCAAACTTCCATGATTTCTGCCCCTAATACCAATTCCACTTCATTTGTTCATCATCTCCAAAGTCAGCAACTGTGGGAATTGGGGAGAAATAATGCAGGGCTCCCCACCTACCATGTTCTTACCCAGCATCCCCAGACACTTTGCAGCCAGACTAATTCCCTTTCAGTGTAAATTGCAGGAAAACTTCACAGACTTGCATTTATATTTTTATTTCATGATATTTTTATAACACCCTTGGGGCTCGCTCCTTCCTGAATCTAGAATGATTAAAAGCAAACTAGGTTTAGAATGAGATTACCACTAATTAATTCCACCTCAATCTTAAACTTTATCATCCATAACCTCTCCAGCCACCACCCTCTAGTTCCCTGGATAAAAAAAGAGCTAGCCAGCTTCAACTTGGGTATGGAAAAAAGTTTCAATAAACTAACTTGCTGAAGTTTGAGTTGGGGAAGCTTTAAAGATCCCCTCCTCGTAAGTGGCCTCAACATTATAAAAATCCTCTACTGTTGCTAAAACCTCCTTGCCTTTGCAATTAGATATCAGTTGCTCCACCGCATAGCGTTCTAAGAATGTCTTTGAGGGAAGACCTATCACCCAAATAAACTTGCTTTCTGGGATTCTAGGGAGTGCAAAGTGCTGGAATGTGCCGGTGGCTGGCTTAGAAATAAGAAGAAAACATTTGGAGATGAGAAGGAGGGTTGAGCTGAACTTTTTAAGCTGAGGGGCTGAGCAGAAAGGGCCCGGGGTCCATCCTGTCTGGTGAGCAGTCAATGCACTGCAGGCCTGCTTGCAGGCCAAGAGGGGTTGGAAAGCTCTAATTAGATTAGCGATGTTTTGCTAGAAGGCAGAAAGCTTAAAACATTAACTTTTTAAACAAGTACATCGGTTCTGAGTAAACATTATTCTTTTATTTAGTCGTATGGTCTGAGTCAGCCTATTTCCAGGACAGTGGTAATGCATGCGTTTGATTCTTGAATGCAAATACGCTTTCAATTTTACTATGCAAATTCCCTGATTTTGGTATACTTCTCGGGGGCTTGCAACTGGCTATGTGCTGCTCTCTTCTCTCCTGCTTGATGGGCTCTGTTCCTGCCAGGCACCATCAGACAGCCAGTGGCAGCCCTTGGTAGTTCTGCTGGAGCTCCCAGGCTGCTTGGCCCTGTGGGTTGAGTGACATTTTACTGTTTGTGAGGTAAAGCCCACATTTTGCACCAAGTTCATAAAATTCATCCGATTTTTATTTTTATATGTAAGAGCGTCATAAATCTTTTTTGAAAGTAGCCATCAGAAGCAACAGGACCTAGAAAGGTTACTTAAATCCACACAGATCTGAGTCAAATTCTGAGAGGGTCAGGCTTCCACATTGATCAAATGTGACAATTTCATAATTCCCTAGTTTGTTGTGAGAATTAACTAAGACCACATATAAAGGGGCCAGTTCAGTGACTGACCTATCGCACACATAGCCCATGTTAGTTAGTTGCCCCCACTCCTCTTACTTCCTGGTCCTCTGAGATTCAGGTGAGAAGCAGGAAATAGAGGCAAGCTAAGTGTATTAATCCACCATCTCTCCTTAATGGGAATGAGAAGCTGTGAGACTACGTGGGGCCTTAAATGTCCCCTTCCCAGCATCATCCCCCATTAACCCAAACTAACCCACATCCAATAGTCCAGCCACACTCACCTATTCACAGTTACTTCCAGGCCTCCACACATCCTGTTCCTTCTGTCCTCAATTTGCTTCCCATCTTTTTTGTATGACACAAAGTTCTACAGAGCTTTAATCCCCAATTTCAGTGTCACCTTCTTGATGACATCTGCCCTGCTTGCTTACTCCTCTTCCCGGGCAGAGTCACTCACCACATACACAAACCTGTCCATGCACTTAGCAGAGTGTAGGAGTCACGCTTACCCTTTAGCCAAGTGTAGTGTTCTTGAGTATTCACTTCTGTCTGGGTCTTACAAGACTATGGGTTCCTCAATGGCAGGAGTTTATATTTGAATCTCTAGAATCTAATGCAGTACAGCACACATTCCATACTAAACAAATATACATTGAATGAATACATGAATGAATGTCGAAATTGGCAGCTCTCTAAATGAAGGGTGGAAAAGGTCATGAAAGAAATGAAAGAAAATCAGTCCCACAAAATGTTCCCTAACAATGGCACAGACTTTTCTCTAAAGCATTTCAGAATTTTTCTGAGCACTCAGCCCCAAACTACTGCGGAGGAAGGTAATATCCCAGGCACTGCTCAGGAGTCCTCTCAACAGCAGAGACAATGGCTGCAGCCATGTGGGCTCCTGAGCTGCCCCTGCCACTCAGTTTTATGCTCCATCCCCCCATGGTCTCCTGAAAATAAAGAGGAACGCTGCTTTGTCAGCAGCCGCAGAAGTCACTGGTTTCAGGTGAGTGATTCTAAGTAAGCTGCGGCCAATAAAACAGAGAAAACAAAAAGGAGATGAAGACTTTTTACTCCTGCAGCCTCAGAGGTTAGCCTGGTTCACATCCTTCTGAGGACAACAGAAAGAATAGGGGAAAAATGGATTGTCTTTGCTGGGTCGTCCTGCCCCACCTTGAGTATGGCTATCCCAGGTCTCAACTATCACAGAGCCACACATAATGGTGACAAACTAAGGAGATTGTGAAAGAGGAAATAAAATGCCTGGACTAGAATTTCAAGCAAGGTTACCTGCAGACATCCAAAAGGTTAAGAAAACGCCTCTCTCTTTTCCCTCCTTGTAACTTTACTCCATTCTTTTTATCTTTTTCTTCTTCTTCTTCAGAACCCATAGCTGGAGTGGAGAGTGGCTAGGATAGGAGATGGAATATGAAGGAAGAATGTTTACAGAAGCATAAGAGGTATCCTCCAGCCTCAGAAGACTTGTTGGGCCTATATTCTGACCTTCTGAGGAGCTAATGAACAAGCCTGGAAAGTACAGGTGAATTTCATGACATCAACTGCAAAAAGTAAGCTCTATCTTCCCCGTCATCTCTGAAATTTTGCCTGTTTTAAGTATGCACTAGGGATTGTGCCTATAGTAATTTAGTCCTTCTTAAACTTATCTATATATTCAATCTCTACTGTATTGTTGAAATTAATATGGTTCAATTTATTTAAAGACAGATTTATAAATGTTTAGAATGGTATGACTGGATTTTTGTTCAGTGCTCTTAAATTTTGACAAACGTCATTTGTTTCATTTCAATTGAAGTCTGACACAGGGTTGCCAATGTATCACTTTGTAAGGACATTTTAAAAATCATCTGTTGGCATCATCACCTCCTCAAAGAACAGCTATTTTAGCACCAAGAATGAAGATGGATATAACCTCAGAAAGAAGGAAAGAGACCCACTATGTGGGTCATAGTGTCAGATAGTGCCTTATTTTTTATCAATTACTGTTTTTTATCAGTTATCTAAGAAATTATTCTTAGATACACTGTCAGATAGTGCCTTATTTTTTATCAATTACTGTTTTTTATCAGTTATCTAAGAAATTATTCATAGAGACCAAATCCATTGTGTTGTAATTGAGGAAACTGAGTCTTAGAAAGTCTTGAGTAGCACATTCAGTCATTGTGAAATTCACTAAATTTCAACAATGTATAAGGTGCCATTTCTGGACAGTGCAAGAAATGTAAACACTTGTAAGATAGAGGTCCCTGCCACACTGGTGCTTACAATGACCTTAGGGAGATGACATGCAAAAACAACTTCGATGAACCTTTATGATTTCAACTCCACCCTAGCCAACCAGCAGCAAGCATCTGTTACTGGCGATTCCTACCCCTTCCCCCAAACTGCCTTTGAAAAACTCCTAACCTATGAGCTTTCAATGAGATGACTTGAGTACCAGCTTCATCTCCCATGTGGCATGGCTGGCCTTATGTCTATTAAATTCTTACTCAAAGAAAGAAGACATTACACTCATTTGAAACTCAGTTCTCTAGCAATCTTAGCTATCTGGAACACAGCGAGGAAATAGTATATTGTGGGGGGATGGGGTGGCGGGGAAGCCTTCATGAACTTAAACTCATGACCTGTTGCTTATTCACTATATATATACACACACAGACTTTTCTTGGTGCCTCATTTTTGACAAACTTAGAAGGCTTGGTGTCCTGGTGTCCTAGCTCACAGTAGATGAAAAGAATGAATCAGAAGAGATAGGACTGCTAGGAAGACTTATGGAGTCAGATACAATTGCAGTACTGTTGACAGCAGATAAAATGTTGAGGAAACTGATAGTGGTCAACAAAGGGAATGTAAAAATGACTGCAATAGATACAAGGTGTTGGATGAAAAAGCACCATGTCTGGGGTCACTTAGGATACAGGCAAAAATCTCTGTACAAGCAAATAGACCTTGAAGACACCACCACTGGGTGATAGACAAGAGAGTAACTGCTGTAACTTATCAGGAGGCTAAGGAATGATCAACCCTATGTCATGACCAAAGGATCAATTTATTGTTTGGGCACCTAAAAATAACAACAACAAAAACACACCCATTTCCTGAAATACTCACTGACATGGAACATTTCCTTTCAGTGCCACCCCTGATAAAAGAGGTGGTCGTAGCTTACGTGTTTCTATTGCAGGTACAACAAAAATTGAAAGGAGTTGTGAGATCTACCTTTGTAAGTTATTCAATATTCTTCTCATCCAAATGTGGAGAGCGGAGAGCTGTTGTTCTCCATGGTTCCCTTTTTGCCTGGATTTTCGTGTGTGTGTGTGTGTGTTTGCCTTCTATGATTTTTTTCTGTTTCCCCCCCTAAAATAACCCCTACCCTGGCATTTTCCCTTTTTTTTTTTTTTTTTTTTTTTTGGTGCTCTAGGAATAAAGGACCTGTTTTCTTTGCAGGTGAAAATATCTCTTAGTTTTTCTGCCCTATTTTTCATTTCTGCTGTACTTTCATTAATCATATAATCCAAAAAACAATGTTAATCGGCCTGCTGTTATTAGAAACAGTTACAGGTATGTCCACACTTGTCTTCCATACCTGCATCACAGCAATAAACCTGCATTAGTCACTGAACATTGACAGTCTCATTATGTTTTGTTCATTTTGATGCCTGAGCTTGACGAAGTGGCTTTTGATTCCTCAGGGATGGGGGAAGTGGGTGGGTATCGGCAGCCTTGTAGATGAAAGCCCTTTCAAGCAAAAGAATGCTGACTGGTGAGGAAGAAATAAAGCAGCCAGCTTGAGATTTTTTTGAACATATTTTGTAGAGGAGCCAGTGTGATGCAAATGGCATGCCACAGCATAAACGTGTACTCTTTTTCCAAAGAAGTTTACTTCAAATACTCCCCACAGATGTTCTCTAATAAAGAACAGTTGGCCAACCTCTACTGGTGAATACACTGCTTCATTTTGGAGCAGAAGCGTTCTTTATAAGGCAGGCCCCAAATCATAAACATCTGAGAGAACCTGCAGCCTGGGGAGCTGCTGCCACCACCATGGAGATGACCCTCTCTGTGCCCCAATGCCCTGGCCCTGGGAGTGCTGTCTTTGCAGTGCCAACCACAGCACATGCTCCCAAGACTCAGCCCCAATCATACACCAGGATCTCTTTCACCTGTGCTAATCGTTACCAAACTATTAACATAGACCTGCCCATGACAGGTGAGCTGTGTTTATGGAGGGCCAAGGTGAGGACAAACAACACATTTTCCTCCAAGGTCCAGGTTCTGGAGAATGATCCATAAGTAACTCCGGAATAAGACTGGCTCTTATATATATTATTAGGAAGTATTGACAGAGAGGAAGATGCTCTAAGAAGGAAATAAGTTAGAAAATAAATGAAAATTAAGTGAGGTAGGTTTGTTGAACCCTGGGGAAACAGGGTTAACTGAATTTATCTTCCAATGTGCTAAGGGACTTGATTTTTCTCCATCATCGGAAATGAAGTTGTGTGCAAGGCCAAGATTAGGGGGAGGTGGGGGAGACAAGGTTGCACAAGTAGAGGTTTGGCCTGTCTTTATTTAAAATGTTGATATTTTGTTCATCATGGATTTTTTGGCATACATTTCAATTTCAACAAATAGTACATTCAAATATTATTTATCTTGATTACTCAGTTTTTGGATGACTCCTTCAATTTTGCACCAAGGTACATGCTTCTCTTGTCCCATCTCTTGATGGGACATTTCCCTGAAGAGAAATTACCCATTATTGTACAATCCTACCATGTACTAGTAAAGGGTAGCAAAAAAAAAAAAAAAAAAAAAAGCATTAGGCTTTCAGTGAGGGGCCCAGGTTTGTGACCTTAAGCAAGTCACCATTATCTGAGCTCTCCTCTCCCCATTCATAAAATGGAAAAGAACATGGCAAAAACAAAACAAGACTAAGTAAGATAATGCACTGGAAATCATTTTGAAAATGTAAAGCAATATGTAATTAAAGCAATATCATGATGCTGTAACTCCTGTGATATTTTATTTATGCTGTGTCAACACAGGAACATTCAATAAGAGCAGTGACAAAAATCAGCCAATTTCATCTGTTAAGATAGTAAAGAGATTTGCACATCATTATATAGAGCTTTTCTCACCAATGTTTGGTATAAAGATATTAACAGTTGTCTGTGTCCTTCCCAAGCCCAGGTACCTTTTTCCCAAGAAATCAGATGTTAGGGAAAGAGGCAAGACTACCTGTCCTTTGCAGAGTAAAATTACATGAGAACTAGAGTGACCAACTATTGATTTTGCCTGTCAATCCTAAAATCAGGAAAGTCCCAAGCAACTTGGAAGACAAGTTAGTGACTCCGAGAGCCATGATGCAGACAGTGGACAGAGCACTGGACTGAGAATCAGGTGCCCAACATTCTCCTCCTAGCTGGGGTACCTGCTGATGTAGTGACCTTCAGCAAGCCACTTAACCTCTGTTCCTTAGATCCTTCATTTGCAAAATTGGGAGGTTGGACCTGATATCTAGCTAAATGGCACATGTATTAAGCATGTACTGTATTTTCAGATCTATGTGAAATGTCCCATTGACATTTCTTCATTGAATCTTCCCAACACTATGATGCAAATACTATTATTATTTCCTACTAACGGATGAAGACACAGAGGACTGAGAGAGGCCAGGATTTAAGTCACACCATGTGAGGCACTGCATCCCAGCTGTGAGGAGCATAGCCTCTTAGGCCGGAGCTCAATTCCCAGCCCCACCACATGCTAGCTGTGTTACCTTGGTCGAGTCCCTTAATCCATGTGCCTCAGTAATATGGGGGCTTCTTTTATGGTTGTTTAGGAGTGCTTCAAACAATGCCTGGCACAAGACAAAGGCTATGCAAGAGTTTGTTAAATAAATCAAATACAGGTGTCTATCCTCTAAAATACTATACACACTGCTGCCCCTTTCAAAGGTCTCTTCCTGGTCCTAATAGACTATGATTTTATGGATTTTATTTGCCTCTTCTGTACAACATAGGAAAACAGAGACTGCTAAATGCAGAACATTTTTGCAATAATGAAGGGCTAAATGACTTTCTTCATTCCTAAACCACATTCTCAAAGAAAACACTGCTGATTCTCATAGAGTGTCTGTGTGATTGAGAATCTGTGAATTCACTCCTGGGCATCTTTAAAAAGAAAAGAAATCAGCACAACATTTGTGTAGTGCCTTAACATTAAATCTGTGGGCCTTTGCCAGTTTGTAAGTCATTTGGAATCTTTAACATCACTTATGCTCAGAGTTTCTTTGCTGTAATTATCTAAAGAGAACAGAGAAGTTTTAAGCTCTTTAAGCAACAGGGAAAAGTCACCATGTTTCATCTTTCAATGAATTATTTGGAGGTATTATTTTTCATTGTGTTTCCAACAATTGTTTAAATATCATGTCCAAGATAAAGGGTTTGATTTTTATTTCTGTTATTCTAGCAGAAATCCCCAGATATCTTGTGAAATTAGCTGCTGTGGTAGTACACCTGTATTTGCTAGTTATTGTGTATTATATACCAATATGTCACAATTCATTCAATACATTTTTACTGGTTATGTACCATGTGCTAGGCACATTTATTTAATATTAATAATTTTCTTTGGCACACTCATAGCAGTTTCCAGGACACGCATACTAAGTCTCCTAACTTGCCACTTAGGGAAAAAGCAGAAAGTCATATAAGCCCAATTTTATAACAAACAATTTACACAGAGCTCCAGGAAGCTAACACTAGTATTCATTAAAAAAAAAAAAAAAAGGTCGGCTGGGGGCGTGGTCGCTCACGCCTGTAATCCCAGCACTTTGGGAGGCCAAAGTGGGCGGATCACGAGGTCAGGAGATCAAGACAATCCTGGCTAACATAGTGAAACCTCATCTCTACAAAAAATACAAAACAAAACAAAACAAAAATTAGCCTGGTGTGGTGGCAGGTGCCTGTAGTTCCAGCTACTCAGGAGGCTGAGACAGAATGGCATGAACCTGGGAGGCAGAGCTTTCAGTGAGCCGAGATCGTGCCACTGCACTCCAGCCTGGGAGACAGAGCAAGACTCTGTCTCCAGAAAAAAAAAAAAAAAAAAAAAGTCAAGTTGGCTAAGTCCAGTCCATTGGTATGATCATCTTACAAGGCTTCTTGCCAACCATAGAAGTGAGCACGAGGCTGGTTTTCTCATTCTGCTTTGGAGAAGTTTCTGCTTCAGTCTTTAATTGGCAAACCAACCTGAATTGTTGTGGTTTACCCAGTTCTGTGTGCACTTTTAAAGGCTGTTGCTGTTGGAAGATTTTCTTCCTCCGGGTGGCTGGGCCATACCTTTCCCTTGCTAGTAGAAGAACAGCCGCAAGTCCCCATAATTCCTCCAGCCCCTTTGCCCAGGCTAGTTTCAGCGATAGTAGCTGACAATGTAATACTCATTCAGCAGCTGATTATAATTAAAAATATCAGAATAATTAAAGTCCTCAGCTTGACAAGCAGAGCCATAACTTTGCCTTCAGACATTCCTCTCTAATTAGTTAATTAATCCTAATGCAAATTATAAGCAATAATTAGTCAGCCAAGCTTGACATAAAAGTCTGCTGACTTACAGCTAAAAGGCTTTCTGGTTGCTGGTTTGTAGTTTCTAAAGGTGTCTTTTGTCCACTCGTGGTTTCTGTATCCATCCTACTTCGAAATTTCTGCCAACACATAGATACTCAAAGCAATTTGAACTAGAGAAAACCACAGCTATAAAAACTTGTATCACCACAGGCATTTTTCAGTTTGACATAATAAATTACATGCTCAGTATCTGTACTGAATATCAATATGGGGTATATCCTATTCAGGGGAAAAAAATAGAGTGAGCAGGTAGAGAGGAGGTGGGGACATTCTGACCCAAAGCAGGGTATGTGATATGTTTTACATTCATTTGCACTGGATTACTGGGGTGCTTTTTAGCATGTGCCAAGAAATTGAGTCATAATGAAGCATATCCGAAATTTGATATCTCTGTAATAGAAAAGCTAGTATTTGATCCAGATTTTCAGTGAATTTAAACAGATCCAGAATCTGTTAAGTGAGATAATTTGAATTATCTTCTGAAAAATCTAAGCTTGAATATTGTATTTTCTACATATCTTTGTTATTAATGAGAAAAATTCCCTCCCCCTAAAATTTAGAGAGATAGAGAAAAGACTGATCTTACAGAACACTGGGTCAATCGGTTCTAGACACCTAAGACAACCAAATACCCTATCACTAGTCACTCTATATCTTGACTATCCAGTGGCCAAAAGAGGATGCCCTGTGGAATAGAAATCAGCTCATGAAAAGCTGATATCAGGGTAACAGCAAAGTTAGGCTAAGTCAACATGAAAATATATCCCTCAAATGTTATCATTGACAATAACATTCAGAAAGAATATTTTACTATATTTATTACAAAAATGGCCTGAATTGTCCTGTTCCTTTTATCGATGCCCCTTTCAATGTGACTTTGTAGCTCCTCCCATTAAGAGGTTGAATTTATTTCTCCACTGTTTACATTTGGGATTATCTTGATTTTGGGCTTGTCTCATGACTTATGTTGGCCAGAAGGATGAGGTGGAAGTGACAGCGTTCCCATTGCAAGTTTCGGCCACAGAATGCTTTGTATACATCTGCTTGCTATCTTTAAACCCTGCCTGTACCATGAGATAGTCTAGGACTAGCCTACTGAAGGGTAAAAGAGACCATGTGATGGAGACAAAGCATGTATCCCTCCTGGGGCCATCTTAGACCAATGGACACATTATCTAATTGCAGACAAATGAGAAAGCCCAGCAAAAATCAATCAAGCTGGCCAGGCATGGTGACTTACACTCATAATCCCAGCACTTTGGGAGGCCAAGGAGGAAGGATGGCTTGAGACAAGAAGTTCAAGACCAGTGCAACAAGTGAGAGTCCTGTCTCTACCAAGGTTTTTTTTTTTTTTTTAATTAACCAGCAGGGGTGGTGCACAACAACTGCTAAAGAGGCTGAGGTGGGAGGATCGCTTGAACCTGGGAGGTTGGGGCTGAAGTAAGCCATGGTTATGCCACTGCATTCCAGCCTGGGAGACAGACTGAAACCCAGTCTCAAAAAGCAAACAAACAAAAATCAACCAAGTCTAGAAAATCCACCCGACTGATCTATCAACTCATGAACTAGATATATTATTTTTGTTGTAAGCTGCTAAGTTTGGGCACATGTTTTTACACATAGTAAATAGCCAACTAACACAAATACTAATAGGAAAGCTTAGTCCAGTGCCTCCCACCCTAATAAAGCAGATGAAGGGACTTTCACCTCCTCATATGAGTAAAATCTCCAGGTATTCCTTCACATGCTTATAAATGTTCAGTTCTCCTCTTGCTTAGCAGCAGAAAAGGAAATAATAGACTAGTTCCAGTCTTTTTTATTTTCACGTTCTCTTCTATAACTTCTCTAGTTTCTTTCCCTCAGTCTAAAAAAAATTGCTGAAGGCTCTCTCCGTCTAAATAGAACTCTTTCCTTAATGCTACCCCTACGCATCCCACTCCACCCCCAACTCAACCATAACTTTCTTCTTTCCATAACAGATAATATTTTAAATGAGTGTTAATATCAATGCTTTTACTTCCTCAACTTCCTTTTGATTTCCAAGCCACATAATCTGGCTTCTACCTCCACCACTCTATTAAAACTGCTTTAAATAGGGTTATAAATAACTTTCTAATTGTCAAATCTGATAATTCTCTTATTCCATTGTTTCCTTGATGTAATTTTTGCTGAAATAATATACATACAATGGAATTTCACCAAGTCAACATGCCTATATGTATTAGCTTTCTTTTGCTGCTGTAACAAATTACCACACAATTAGTGACTTAACATCAATTTATTATCATGCAGTTCTGGAGACGAGAAATCCAAAATGGCTCTTAGGACTAATATCAAGGTGTTGGCAAAGCTACATTCTTTCTGGACACTCTAGGATAAGTATGTTTCCTTGCCTTGTCTAGTTTCTAGAGGATGTCTGCTCATGGACTCTTCCTGAAACTTCAAAGTGCATCATTCCAAACTCTCCTTTTATTTACAAATGTCTTTCACTCTGAGCTACTTCCCTTCCCCTTATAAGGACCCTCATCCTGACACCAAGCCCATCCAGATATGCCAGACTAATCTTCTCAAAATTCTTAATCATATCTGTGAAGTCCTTTGTGTCATGTAAGATTACATATTCACAGATGGCAGGAATTGGAACATGAATACCTTTAGGAGGCCATTATTCCATTCAGCATACCATGTAACTATTACCTAAATCTCAAACATTACCAGAACCTAAAAAGACCCTTCCTGTTTCCTTGAAGTCTTACCTGCCCCCGTGGGTAACAACTATCCTGATTTTTAATACCAAAGATTAGATTTGAATGTTTGAAATTTTATATAGATGGAATCATGCAGTATGTATTTTTTGTGCCTGACTTCTTTTGGTCAACACTATTTGCAAGATTTATTCACAAAGTTTATTTTTATTACAATATAGCATTTCAACATATGAATATTCCACAACATATTTAGCCATTCTACTGTGGGTATACATTTGAATCATTTCTAGTTCTTGGCTATCACAAATTTTGTTGCTATTAACATCCAAATATATCTTTCGGATCCCATATAAATACATTTATTTTTCACCTTTAGTAAATACAGTTCTCCAACACATGTGTATCAGTATTCTAGCTGCCCCCACAACTATTTGAACACTTGGTATCATCTGCCCTTTCACCATCCCATCATTTTGATCACTCTGTGGCATTTGACACTTTGGGCTTTTAGATAATACTTTCCTCCTTTGGCTTCTAGGACATCACTCTCTCATAAGTCTTTTCAATGCCTTCCTGAATACTCTTCTCAGCTTTCACTATGAGATATTCCTCCCTGGTATATCATCTCCCACCCTCCGTTTTCCCTTTCTTTCAGCCACTTCCCTTAAATTATTTTTCGATGTTGCTGTTCAATTTTCAGAGTAGAGTAATACAAAGCTCTTCATAATTTGCTTCTTATGTAAACCCATCTGGGGCAAACAATGGCTGCCCACCGACACTCTCTACTCTTCATCCTAAACATATACTAAACTATACTTTCAAACCTCCTTACAGTGAAGCATGTGGCTGAGTCATAAACAATGGAATGTGGGTGGAAGTAATATCTGACATTTTCAAGCTCAGTATCTCCCTCCCAAATCCTGCATGCTCCATCCTCTGTTTTCTTAGAAGCTATATGTTGAAGATGGTGGCACCAAAATAGAGGAGGGTGGATACCTGAATCAGTATTTGGAGGAGAGATACCTAACATACATTGGATGTGATCTTAATGAGAAAGGTATTTTTATAGTGCTAAGTCACTGGGCTATTTGTTACAATGGTGAGACACTACGAAAAATCTAGAAATTGGTAACTTAAAGTAGGATGATGAAATAACAAATAACTATCTCAAATATATATACTGTGTGGTGAAGAAATGAATATAGCAGACTTTTGATACATGTTATGCAGTGGAAAAATATTTGATAAACCTGGAACCTGGGCCAGGCACAGTGGCTCACGCTTATAATCCCACCACTTTGGGAGGCTGAGGTGGGTGGATCACCTGAGGTCAGGAGTTCAAGACCAGCTTGGCCAACATGATGAAACCCTGTCTCGACTAAAAATACAAAAACATTAGCTGGGTGTGGTGGCAGGTGCCTGTAATCCCAGCTATTCGGGAGGGTGAGACAGGAGGATCACTTGAACCGGGGAGCGGAGGTTGCAGTGAGCCAAGATGGTGCCACTGAACTCCAGTCTGGGCAACAAGAGTGAAACTCCATCTCAAAAAACAAACAACAACAACAACAACAACAAAAACTGTAACCTGAAATAACTGAAATAACATGAGAAGAGGACCATGTGCCTACTGAGCTGGCAACTGTAAGGGAGGTGACTGGCCTGATGTTAGTATGTGCTGGCCACTGTTGGCTGCATTTGGCAAGGTATTGCAAGAAAGAGATAAGCTTATGAGAAACATGATTGGTTAGTAAGCAGCTACAAAATGGAACAAACAACAAAATTCAAGATTTTTGAGCTTTAGAAAAATGTTCTAGAAAACATTTTCTAGACCTCAAAAAGTAGAAAAGTAAGATAGACAAAGATTTTCACAAATGAAAGCCCCTTAATATCCAGTCTTGAGCAAAGGGTTGGCCTTCTCATTAGAGCCAGATATCTTGAAGTAGCCACTATTACACTGAAATAAAGAGATGCATGAGAGTATAGAAACAAATATAGAGAGCCTATTTGGAGGCAACGTCTAGAAAAAAAGAAATCTGAGTATGATTTCTGCCACATGGAATTGATGGAAAGAAATAGATAAGAAGTATATTAAGTTTTTAAAGAAGGCTTCCTGTCAAGAAGCCCTTAACCTAAATTGTAAAAGTCTCTCACAGCTCAAGATTTCAAACAACCCTTTTAGTGTTCTGACTTTTCAAGGACAGAAATATGTCTTCAAAACATGCATAGTCCCAAGGAGGAAAGACTCGCCACTGACCACTTCATATGTACACATGGAGGATAATAAAGCAAACTTCCCCAGTGGGTGGAGCCATGGAGAAAAGTGGAGGAAGTTTCCTCCCAGAGATCTCATCAGACATCTTCTCCTTCTATAGGGAGAAGAAATTTCCAAAGCCTGTAAGCAGAATTCCCAGTGCTGTTATGGACCAATTAATGTTATTTTGCTGCCTTTCCTGAATGGTAGTTTGTAATGGTTGTTATGATGCACCTCCCAGATCCTGATACTGCATTGATGAATTTAATTCACTAGTTGTTGGGAGAGCTGAATACAGCCCTCACACAGCACTTTTTGATAATTGTCTTAGCTAAAGAGAGTTGCCTCACACCTTGTCCAAGGTGATTTCCCTTTGCAGAGGCATCCAAATTCAAAACCTGGTCAACGTAGGGAATAAAGCTTCATCCTCCTTGCCCTGCTTTGAGGCAATTCTGAAAGACCACCCCAGCATCACTGTGGGATTGGCTGAGGACCGTGTTAGGATTGCTTCCTTCCTTTCACTCCTACAGATTTGGCTTTCAAGAGTATTCCCTCGAACACGGCCGAATAGTTACAGCTCTGGTCTACAGCTCCCAACGTGAGCAACACAGAAGACAGGTGATTTCTGCATTTCCATCTGAGGTACCAGGTTCATCTCATAGGGAGTGCCAGACAGTGGGCACAGGTCAGTGGGTGCAGCGCACCCTGCGCCAGCCAAAGCAGGGCGAGTCATTGCCTCACTCGGGAAGTGCAAGGGGTCAGGGAGTTCCTTTTCCTGGTCAAGGAAAGGGGTGACAGAGGGCATCTGGAAAATCGGGCCACTCCCACCCGAATACTGCGCTTTTCTGATGGGCTTAGGAAACGGCACACCAGGAGATTATATCCTGCACCTGGCTCGGAGTGTCCTATGCCCACGGAGTCTCGCTGATTGCTAGCACAGCAGTCTGAGATCAAACAGCAAGGCAGCAGCGAGGCTGGGGGAGGGGCGCCCACCATTGCCCAGGCTGACGTAGGTAAACAAAGCAGCCAGGAAGCTCCAACTGGGTGAAGCCCACCACAGCTCAAGGAGGCCTGCCTGCCTCTATAAGCTCCACCTCTGGGGGAAGGGCACAGACAAACAAAAAGACAGCAGTAACCTCTGCAGACTTAAATATCCCTGTCTGACAGCGTTGAGGAGAGCAGGGGGAACAGGCAGACTGCCTCCTCAAGTGGGTCCCTGACCCCTGACCCCTGAGCAGCCTAACTGGGAGGCACCCCCCCAGTAGGGGCAGACTGACACCTCACACGGCCGGGTACTGCTCTGAGACAAAACTTCCGGAGGAATGATCAGACAGCAGCATTCGCAGATCACGAAAATCCGTGGTTCTGCAGACACCGCTGCTGATACCCAGGCAAACAGGGTCTGGAGTGGACCTCTGGCAAACTCCAACAGACCTGCAGCTGAAGGTCCTGTATGTTAGAAGGAAAACTAACAAACAGAAAGGACATCCACACCAAAAACCCATCTGTACAACAACATCATCAAAGACCAAAAGTAGATAAAACCACAAAGATGGGGAAAAAACAGAGCAAAAAAACTGGAAACTCTAAAAAGCAGAGCGTCTCTCCTCCTCCAAAGGAACGCAGTTCCTCACCAGCAACGGAACAAAGCTGGACAGAGAATGACTTTGACGAGTTGAGAAAAGAAGGCTTCAGATGATCACACTAATCCGAGCTACAGGAGGAAATTCAAACCAAAGGCAAAGAAGTTGAAAACTTTGAAAAAACTTTAGACAAATGTATAACTAGAATAACCAATACAGAGAAGTGCTTAAAGGAGCTGATGGAGCTGAAAGCCAAGGCTCGACAACTTTGTGAAGAATACAGAAGCCTCAGGAGCCGATGCGACCAACTGGAAGAAAGGGTATCAGTGATGGAAGATGAAATGAATGAAATGAAGCGAGAAGGGAATTTTAGAGAAAAAAGAATAAAAAGAAACGAACAAAGTCTCCAAGAAATGTGGGACTATGTGAAAAGACCAAATCTACGTCTGATTGGTGTACCTGAAAGTGACGGGGAGAATGGAACCAAGTTGGAAAACACTCTGCAAGATATTATCCGGGAGAAATTCCCCAATCTAGCAAGGCAGGCCAACATTCAGATTCAGGAAGTACAGAGAACACCACAAAGATACTCCTCGAGAAGAGCAACTCCAAGACACATAATTGTCAGATTCACCAAAGTTGAAATGAAGGAAAAAATGTTAAGGGCAGCCAGAGAGAAAGGTCGGGTTACCCACAAAGAGAAGCCGATCAGACTAATAGCTGATCTCTCGGCAGAAACTCTACAAGCCAGAAGAGAGTGGGGGCCAATATTCAACATTCTTGAAGAAAAGAATTTTCAACCCAGAATTTAATATCCAGCCAACCTAAGCTTCATAAGTGAAGGAGAAATAAAATCCTTTACAGACAAACAAATGCTGAGAGATTTTGTGACCACCAGGCCTGCCTTAAAAGAGCTCCTGAAGGAAGCACTAAACATGGAAAGGCACAACCGGTACCAGCCGCTGCAAAACCATGCCAAAATGTAAAGACCATCAAGACTAGGAAGAAACTGCATCAACTAATGAGCAAAATAACCAGCTAACATCATAATGACAGGATCAAATTCACACATAACAATATTAACTTTAAATGTAAATGGACTAAATGCTCCAATTAAAAGACACAGACTGGCAAATTGCATAAAGAGTCAAGACCCATCAGTGTGCTGTATTCAGGAAACCCATCTCACATGCAGAGACACACATAGGCTCAAAATAAAAGGATGGAGGAAGATCTACCAAGCAAATGGAAAACAAAAAAAAGGCAGGGTTGCAATCCTAGTCTCTGATAAAACAGCCTTTAAACCACCAAAGATCAAAAGAGACAAAGAAGGCCATTACATAATGGTAAAGGGATCAATTCAACAAGAAGAGCTAACTATCCTAAATATATATGCACCCAATTCAGGAGCACCCAGATTCATAAAGCAAGTCCCAAGTGACCTACAAAGAGACTTAGACTCCCACACAATAATAATGGGAGACTTTCACACCCCACTGTCAACATTAGACAGATCAATGAGACAGAAAGTTAACAAGGATACCCAGGAATCGAACTCAGCTCTGCACCAAGTGGAACTAATAGACATCTACAGAACTCTCCACCCCAAATCAACAGAATATACATTTTTTTCAGCACCACACCACACCTGTTCCAAAATTGACCACATAGTTGGAAGTAAAGCTCTCCTCAGCAAATGTAAAAGATCAGAAATTATAACAAACTGTCTCTCAGACCACAGTGCAATCAAACTAGAACTGAGGATTGAGAAACTCACTCAAAACCGCTCAACTACATGGAAACTTAACAACCTGCTCCTGAATGACTACTGCGTACATAACGAAATGAACGCAGAAATAAACATGTTCTTTGAAACCAATGAGAACAAAGACACAACGTACCAGAATCTCTGGAACACATTCAAAGCAGTGTGTAGAGGGAAATTTATAGCACTGAATGCCCACAAGAGAAAGCAGGAAAGATCCAAAATTGACACCCTAACATCACAATTAAAAGAACTAGAAAAGCAAGAGCAAACTCATTCAAAAGCCAGCAGAAGGCAAGAAATAATTAAAATGAGAGCAGGACTGAAGGAAATAGAAACACAAAAAACCCTTCAAAAAATTAATGAATCCAGGATCTGGTTTTTTGAAAGGATCAACAAAATTGATAGACCACTAGCAAGACTAATAAAGAAAAAAGAGAGAAGAATCAAATAGATGCAATAAAAAATGATAAAGGGGATATCACCACTGATCCCACAGAAATACAAACTACCATCAGAGAATACTACAAACACCTCTACGCAAATAAACTAGAAAATCTAGAAGAAATGGATAAATTCCTCAACACATACACTCTCCCAAAACTAAACCAGGAAGAAGTTGAATCTCTGAATAGACCAATAACAGGATCTGAAATTGTGGCAATAATCAATAGCTTACCAACCAAAAAGAGTCCAGGACCAGATGGATTCACAGCCGAATTCTACCAGAGGTACAAGGAGGAACTGGTACCATTCCTTCTGAAACTATTCTAATCAATAGAAAAAGAGGGAATCCTCCCTAACTCATTTTTTGAGGCCAGCATCATCCTGATACCAAAGCCGGGCAGAGACACAACCAAAAAAGAGAAGTTTAGACAAATATCCTTGATGAACATTGATGCAAAAATCCTCAATAAAATACTGGCAAACCGAATCCAGCAGCACATCAAAAAGCTTATCCACCATGATCAAGTGGGCTTCATCCCTGGGATGCAAGGCTGGTTCAACATATGCAAATCAATAAATGTAATCCAGCATATAAACAGAACCAAAGACAAAAACCACATGATTATCTCAATAGATGCAGAAAAGGCCTTTGACAAAATTCAACAACCCTTCATGCTAAAAACTCTCAATAAATTAGGTATTGATGGGACATATCTCAAAATCATAAGAGCTATCTATGACAAACCCACAGCCAATATCATACTGAATGGGCAAAAACTGGAAGCATTCCCTTTGAAAACTGGCACAAGACAGGGATGCCCTCTCTCACCACTCCTATTGAACATAGTGTTGGAAGTTCTGGCCAGGGCAATTAGGCAGGAGAAGGAAATAAAGGGTATCCAATTAGGAAAAGAGGAAGTCAAATTGTCCCTGTTTGCAGACGACATGATTGTATATCTAGAAAACCCCATTGTCTCAGCCCAAAATCTCCTTAAGCTGATAAGCAACTTCAGCAAAGTCTCAGGAGACAAAATCAATGTACAAAAATCACAAGCATTCTTATACACCAATAACAGACAAACAGAGAGCCAAATCATGAGTGAACTCCCATTCACAATTGCTTCAAAGAGAATAAAATACTTAGGAATCCAACTTACAAGGGATGTGAAGGACCTCTTCAAGGAGAACTACAAACCACTGCTCAATGAAATAAAAGAGGATACAAACAAATGGAAGAACATCCCATGCTCATGGGTAGGAAGAATCAATATCGTGAAAATGGCCATACTGCGCAAGGTAATTTATAGATTCAATGTCATCCCCATCAAGCTACCAATGACTTTCTTCACAGAATTGGAAAAAACTACTTTAAAGTTCATATGGAACCAAAAAAGAGCCCGTGTCGCCAAATCAATCCTAAGCCAAAAGAACAAAGCTGGAGGCATCATGCTACCTGACTTCAAACTATACTACAAGGCTACAGTAACCAAAACAGCATGGTACTGGTACCAAAACAGAGATACAGATCAATGGAACAGAACAGAGCCCTCAGAAATAACGCCGCATATCTACAACTATCTGATCTTTGACAAACCTGACAAAAACAAGCAATGGGGAAAGGATTCCCTATTTAATCAATGGTGCTGGGAAAACTGGCTAGCCATATGTAGAAAGCTGAAACTGGATCCCTTCCTTACACCTTATACAAAAATTAATTCAAGATGGAATAAAGACTTAAACGTTAGACCTAAAACCATAAAAACCATAGAAGAAAACCTAGGCATTACCATTCAGGACATAGGCATGGGCAAGGACTTCATGTCTAAAACACCAAAAGCAATGGCAACAAAAGCCAAAATTGACAAATGGGATCTAATTAAACTAAAGAGCTTCTGCACAGCAAAAGAAACTACCATCAGAGTGAACAGGCAACCTACAAAATGGGAGAAAATTTTCTCAACCTACTCATCTGACAAAGGGCTAATATCCAGAATCTACAATGAACTCCAACAAATTTACAAGAAAAAAACAAACAACCCCATCAAAAAGTGGGCAAAGGATATGAACAGACACTTCTCAAAAGAAGACATTTATGCAGCCAAAAGACACATGAAAAAATGCTCATCATCACTGGCCATCAGAGAAATGCAAATCAAAACCACAATGAGATACCATCTCACACCAGTTAGAATGGCAATCATGAAAAAGTCAGGAAACAACAGGTGCTGGACAGGATGTGGAGAAATAGGAACACTTTCACACTGTTGGTGGGACTGTAAACTAGTTCAACCCTTGTGGAAGTCAGTGTGGCGATTCCTCAGGGATCTAGAACTAGAAATATCATTTGACCCAGCCATCCCATTACTGGGTATATACCCAAAGGACTATAAATCATGCTGCTATAAAGACACATGCACACATACGTTTATTGCAGCACTACTCACAATAGCAAACACTTGGAACCAACCGAAATGTCCAATAATGATAGACTGGATTAAGAAAATGTGGCACATATACACCATGGAATACTATGCAGCCATAAAAAATGATGAGTTCATGTCCTTTGTAGGGACATGGATGAAATTGGAAATCATCATTCTCAGTAAACTATCACAAGGACAAAAAACCAAACACTGCATGTTCTCACTCATAGATGGGAATTGAACAATGAGAACACATGGACACAGGAAGGGGAACATCACACTCTGGGGACTGTTGTGGGGTGGGAGAAGCGGGAAGGGATAGCATTAGGAGATATACCTAATGCTAAATGACGAGTTAATGGGTGCAGCACACCAGCATGGCACATGTATACATATGTAACTAACACTTGCACCTGTACCCTAACACTTAAAGTATAATAATAATAATAATAATAAAAGAGTATTCGCTCATGAAACTCCTTCATGGTGATCTCTGTCTCAGGGTCTGCTTCCTAGGGAGTCAGGCTATGACAGATTTTAGATTCCAATTAATCTGTCCCTACTCCTCCATTTTATATTGGGTGGCAGTAGGATGTAGATAATTTTCCTTTATTGTTCTTAGATCACCATATCCTGACCAGATAGCTGAGCATCACCTGGAGGAGGTCTTGGACATGAAGATGCATTCAGTGACTAATGGGACTTTGGGTTGGAGGAAGCAAATGGATTCCTAATGACCAGAGGGGAGGAGATGGCAAAGAATGCCAGCATTCACCCTTACCTATGCTTCCACTGAGAGGGCAGTAAGTGTCCCCAGAAAAAAAAATTCACCAATTCTAAATACTCTTGAGAAATGGCTTTGAAGTTACTACAATATTCACTTTAAAAGCTAACTTTTCTTCTGTGTCACCATCTATCACTGCCTCCTCACTCTCTGCATATCTTTGCTGCTAGTGCAGAGGAAAACCTTTCATTTTCTGGCATTCATCAGGGAAAAAATAAGGAATGAGGAAAGGGGACTGCAGGACTTTCCATTTCAGAGAATACATCTGACTATGAAACTGATGATCCCTCCTTTCCAAAACGAAAAATGTGCCCTTTATATCCACATGGCTACAATGACCACCAAAGCCCAAATTTGGAGTGAAGAGATGTCGGTCCATAAAGAACTGCCATCTTCAGGTCACATGGTATTTCCAGAAGTATAAACTCAGTTTGAAAAGAAAAAGAAAGAAAGATAATAAGCTTCCCTTAAAAGCTTTCTGCTTCCTACTTTTCCCTCCAGCATACATTTATTCTTATCATCCTCCTCATCCAATAGTATTTATTAAATGGCCACATTTGCATGGCACCTTACCTATGATTTTCCATTTCTCTCCAAGGAAGATTTCCTGGTTTAGAAGTTTTAATGGCTTCTCCTTTGAAAATGTCTTAAGAGGGTTTTGACTGTAATTCCTTTTCTCCTAGCTCTTATTTAATAGGCACCAATGCCTATCTTTTGCCTGGGGTGTTGGGCTAGGGAGAGGAAGATTCATTAACCATGGTGAGTTATGGATTTCAATGCCCTGGCTACTTCATTTCTCATATCCAAGTAGATCATTTCCTCCCTAGTCCCTCTGAGCCCAAGAAGGCATATTTTGTAAGTAGCCTTAATCTGCTTCATTAGAACATTTTTTTTAACTTTACAAGAATGATACCGCCAATATTACCATATTACTTACGGTGATATGCGTGGCAGTATAATCATACATTCATACTATGTGGCAGTAAGAGTAGAGATTTTAGTTGTGGTAGTAAGAGTAAGAAAACCATAGTTTTAGAGCTTGGAGACATTAAAATTAATCTCATTTTCAGATACAGAAACCTAGATCCAGGGAAGAGAAGTGCTTTGCCTAAGGTTAATACTAGTGACTAATGCCTAACTCCAGTGAGTCTGACTCATAACCTAATATGCTCCCCTATTGCACCCTTTGAGCGTTAAAGTAGCATGATACTGACAGAAAGTAAGGCTCTGCTTTTGGTGCCAGAAACAGACAGTGAGGCTGCTCAAGGTTATTATATAGCATACTACAAAAGAGCAGATGTGTGGTTAATACACTCTGGATACATTTCAGTTGGACAAGTCTCCCTTCTTCTCCCTGTCTGTTTCTACTTGTCCTTATGCCCTGGAGTACTAGCAGAAGATTTCTCCCTAGGAAACCAGCTGTGTCTTTTCTCAGGGGAAAAGTGTCCCTACCTTCACAATATTCTCTAGCGTCCAGCACCAAGTAGACTTTTCCTAAGAAGCAGGGTAGTACCTCTATCTGCTAAAAATGGTAACCACTTTGGTTCGGGGACTGCGACTTCTCCTCAGATCTGGCCTTATGGAAAACTGTAACACTGATGAAGTTTATTCTCTCATCCCTTCTCTAGAGCACTGGTTTCCAACCAGGGGGACTTTGCTCTCCCACCCTGACAACCCAAGGGAAGTCTGGCAACGTCTGGAAACATTTTCTGCTGTCCTAACCGAGGGAGTGCTTTTGGTATCTCATGGGTAAAGGTCAAGAATGCTTGTGAAATATCCTACAGTGCACAGGACAGCCCCCCAAACAAAAATGCATTCAGTCAAAATGGCAACATGCTAAGATGGAAGAACTCGCCCAGAGTATTCTCCCCAATTCAGAACCTTGGACCTTGCCTACCATTGCCAACCTAAAGCCGCTTGCCTACCATTATTTGGGGAGTTGGCTCTCAGCTACCACCATAAGAAGTTAAATCATCTTCTCTACAGTCTCTCCTATTAGTAGAGGAATTCTAAAGCCCATAGGAGAAACAGGGCTCGACTATACATAAAGTTTTCTTGCATCATAAAATTCAAATTATATGAACATTTACAAAATGGGGATCTTTTTCTTATTACTTCATTGGGTTGATATAAAAATAATAAAATAAGAGAGTGAAACAGGAGTTACCAAGGTCAGAGAGCAGGGTGGGAATGGGGAGATGTAAGTCAAAGGGCATTAAGTTGCAGTTATGTAGGATGAATAAGTCTAGAGATGTAATGGATAGCATAAAAACTATAATCAATAATTTTGCATTGTATAATGAAAATTTGCCAGGAGAGTAATTTTATCACTAAAAAAGAGCTATGTGATGGACATATTAATTTGCTTGATAAAAGTCATCATTTTACTACGTATACATATATGTATATCAAAACATCACATTTCTACCTTAAATACATATAATAAAAAAATAATAAAATAAGATTATGTCTGTTAGAGTGCATCATAAATGGAAAAGTGTAACACAAATGTATGGCACTGCCATGGTAAGTATTAATTACAACAAAGGGATGGATTTCTAATGGAATTTTAGGCAGCATGACAGCAGGTACTTTGGTTCAGAAGCTTGTCTAGCATTTTATATCAAAACAGAGGTGGCATATTCTTCACCAACATTCAATTCCAGTTCTGTTTTTACCTTATTTCAATCCTTTGGAATACAAAAAACAATGTCCTCTGTGCTAATCACGTAGTAGTAGATACTTAACTATGGACACACAAGTTAAACTACATAGTTCCATTCATAGCTACAAGGACAGACTTTTCCACCTTTCCTAGTTCATGGAAAGCTCACATTTACTGAGCCTTTCCATAGTTTTATTGAGCTTCTTTTTCCAGTCATCACAACAGAAATTGGCTCATGAGCCCAAAAGAGTTCATTTACTGAAATTAATTTGATTTAGCACTTACTATATACCAGACATTGTGTTAGGGACCAAAGATGCAAATAATAACAGAGGTTAACACGTATTACCTTCCAGCCCTGTGTCAGTCACTGTGGTAGGCACCTCATCACTTTATCTATAACATTTCCAGAAACATGTGAAGTAGACATTTATTCCACTGACAAATGAGGCAACAGAGGTACAGTGAGTTTATGTGACTTATCTAAGACACTCAACTAATACATATGAGTACTGGAACTGAGAGTCAAATTTATATCTATCTGGTGTCAGATACCATGTTCTTCCTCATCGCCCCTCACAGTGTCTTTTGGTTCTGGGTGTTTGCTGTAAATAAACATCAACAGCATACCCAGTTACCATGATAAGAGTCGGAAAATGTCTGTGCTACAGAATGGGGAGATAATGGCCACAATACCTAACACCAACAGGAGTGTCAGCATCTCTCTAGCAACTCCAGCCAGTGCACACTGTTAGTGTGAATAAATAAGAAAAATGTCTAAGTCCTTATTTTTTCAACTGCTTACAATTTGTTCATAAAATAGAAATGGTTTGAGCAGCTCATTGGTGGATATTTGTAGTGCAAGTTGCCCCAACAATAAAGGGATGAGGACTAGATTAGTGACACTGAGGATTTGTGTTTCAATTCCAAATAAATGAAGCCTGACTCAAACAAGTTTTTCTTATTTCCTATTCATCTAATTCAATTCAATTACATTCAGTGAGTACTTGCTAAGCCATGACTGTGTGCCTAGTGCTGTGGGAAACAACAATGGACTGACATGACAACTGCCCTCAAGGAGTTTACTCTGAGGGAGACAAGATTTAATTAGAGTATAATAAAAGCCAGCTGACACCACATATGAAACTTCACATGATCTAGTTTATTCATCAATGCACATGCTCCTTCCCTAACAGATTCATGTATTCAGTGAACACGGAGGTGGTGTGGGGTGCCAGGCAACCCATTCTCTACCTCCAAAGCATCCCCATAGAATGGGCATTAGTATACAATATGGACAAGTAATGTAGTGGAAGAAACTGCTGCTGATGGGACTAGTAGCAATGGGTGTGATCAGGGAGGCTTCAAGGAGGTGGTGAAGTTGACTTAGGATAGAACTTAAAGTATGGGAAAGATTTATATTGTCTTCTAGGAATGTGTTCTGGGGCAGATTCTGGGAAGTTTCTATTCAAGAATCAATAAAGGGTTACTATACTGCTATGGGACACAGATTTTTATAAAGATATCATTATATGCATTCTCTGAAATAAAAATCTAAAAATAGTAACCTAATGACACAGGTTTAACAAAAAATGGGGGCAGTTATTAACATCACAAAAGTAAACTTACATTATCTTGATGCATGAATACATCTCCCCCTAGAAAAAGTAGAAGCTACTGTCATGTTGAGATGAGACCATATCCATTAAGCATACAAAAACACATACCTCAAGAGAAATAATTAATCCTATTGATATTAGAAAGTCTCGTATGTAAAAAGGAGAGGAGAATATTTTCCTCATTCTATATGCATACCAAAATACTTTTAAACTATAAGGAATAATATAAATACTTTTAATATATAAGGAATTCATACAACTCAATAGGAAAAAAACAAATAACTCAATTTAAAAATCGGTGAAAGTTCTGAATAGACATTTATATAAAGAAGACACAGATGGCAAACAGGTATACAAAAAGGTGCTCAACATCACTAGTCATCAGGAAAATACAAATAAAAATCATGAGATATCACTTCACGCCTGTTAGGAAGGTTATAATCTAAAAAAAAAAAAAACCCATAAGTGTTATGAGGATGTGGACAAAAGAGAACCCTCATACTCATTTACTAGTGTTAAGATTGTAAATTGGTATAGCCATTATGGAAAACAGTATGAACATTCCTCAAAAAATTAAAAATATAACTATCGTATGATCGAGCAATTTGCTTCCGGATATTTACTCAAAGATACTGAAATCAGGATCTCAAAGAGCTATCTGTACTCCTATGTTCACTGCAGCATTACTCACAATAGCTGAGATACGGAAACAACCTAAATGTCCATCAATGAATGAGTGGATGAAAAAAATGTAGTGTATATACACAATGGAACACTATTTAGCTCTAAAAAAGGATGTCCTGCCGCTTATGACAACATGGATGGACATGGAATATATTATACTGAGTGAAATAAGCCAAACACAGAAAGACAAATACTGTATGATTTCACTCATCTGTTGAATCTAAAATAGTCTAATTCACAGAAGCACAGAACAGAATTGTGATTGTCAGGGGATGGGGAAGGAGAAATGGGGAGGTGATGGCCAAAGGGTACAATGTTTCAGTAATGCAAGATAAATAAGTTTTGCAGATCTACTACACAGCATAGTACCTATAGCCAATGCTGTGTCATAAACTTAAACTTCTCTAATAGAATAGATCTTAGGTTAAGTGTTTTTACCATAAAAATAGTAATAATAACAATAATAAAAGGGGAGGGAGGAAATTTTAGGAAGTGACGAATACTCATATGTCCTTGATGGTGGTGACAGTTTTATGGGTGTATATTTATCCCCAAAGTCAAGTAGTTGTATAAATTGAATATTTACAGCTTTTTACATGTCAATCATACCTCAATAAATAAAATGGTTTTATACACACGAGTGCACACACACACACACACACACACACACACACAAGCCTTGTGTTGTAGACCTGCTACTTGACTCATCTAAGTTACCGTTAATGAGAGGCCTTAAATTTAGATTCTTTTGACTTTAGTCACCAGAAACAAGAAAAAGACTCTTCATAGTGGAGCATAAGACTTTCAAACTTGAAATATTCTAGTCATATGATATTAAAAAGAAACATGCATTTAAATATAGTCTTTAAATGTATAATAAATGTTTGGGTTTGTATTAGCAAATATATACAAACCTCCACATCTCTATCTTTCATGGGCTTTTTCCTCTTATGGCTATTCACGGACAATTTAGATCTGCAAGTTTTAACCATTTAACTTCCTGAGAAAGGAAATTGAAACAACAAAAGCAAATGTGTCCCCAACTCACGTATGGAAGTAGTTATTTCAGGTTAATTATTATCAAGAACTGTGCAAGACTAAGAATGCGATTAAACATTAGCCTGTGAGATATTTAACAGTGGGGTTCTACAATAAAAACAGAATATTGTTCTTTCTAGGTTTTTTCTAAATGGTCCCAAACTACATATGCGAATGAAGCTAAAGTCTAAATAATTAAATGATAATGTCATTATTATTCAATGTAGGAATACACTTGAGAATCAAATCGAATCAGTTCTTTTCCCCTTGTGGCACAATAACAATTCATGTTCAACCTTACTTAATATATTCCTTGCTTAAAAGAAAAACCAGTCTGTATACTCATTGGTTTCTACAAAAGAGAACTAGGCCTATGTAACTGAGAAACAGAGCAGCTAAAAAAAAAAAAGCAATATCCCTGAACTAAATGTAAATTGAGCTAAGAGCAGCACCCCTGCACCCTTGTCCTAAACTCCTTTCTCATTTCCATCCCTTAGGCATTTCGTGCCCTCCATCCTTGTTGGCCCTCGCTCCCTAAAAAGGACCTGCTAATGGGAACATCGTCAATGTGTTACCTCTCTTGCAGTATTTGTATTTTCACTCAGCCTCCACTGTGCTTTGAAAACGTTCATACAGCACTCATCAACTGTCAGGCTTAGTTCTAAAGACATTCCATACTCACACACACACTTTTGTTGTTGTTGTTGTTTGTTTGTTTGTGATGTCTGGCTCTATCACTCAGGCTGGAGTTCAGTGAGTGGCTCGAGCTTGGCTCACTGCAACCTGCAACCTCCGCCTCCCAGGCTCAAGCCATCCTCCCACCTCAGCCTCCCAAGTAGCTGGGACTACAGGGGTGTGTCACCACACCCAACTAATTTTTGTATTTTTTGGTAGAAACAGTGTTTTGTCATGTTGCCCAGCCCAGGCTGGTTTTGATGCACCCATCTCAGCCTCCCAAAGTGCTGGGATTATAGGCGTAAGCCACCCTGCCTGGCCCACATTCCATATATTTACTCGTTTAATCTTCAAACAGCTCTGAGATAAATACTCTTAATATTCCTATTTTTAAAATGAGGAAACTGAGTCATAGAGTAGATGGGTAAACCCAAGCATTCCATCTTGAAAGCCAGTGTTCTCTCCACTAGAGCTACATAAGAGAGAGATGCTCACACCCTCCAGTCGTTACTTCTAAATCCTTTCCAGTATTATTTGATTGTATAATTTCTAAATGTCATCTTTCAGCATTAAAACCCACAGGAAGATATAATAAAAATTTAAGAAAATTCATGAACACTAACTTGAAACACACGGCCCTGACAAAGGATAAGGTAATGGATTTAGAAAGATGTCTGTACACACCTTCTGTCCCAGGACCCTTGAGTCTTTCTAATCTGTTATATCATGGCTACCGCTAGAGAGATTATTTAGACAGGCTCTCCAATACTTTTCTGTTAATTTTGTTTTATTCGCTTTGATATAAAATTTCCATCTATGATTGTGAGTTAAGATAAATCATAAAAGGACCTGCTACAATCCCTCTCTTTGATGCTTTTCCTATGTGCTGGTATCAAGACTGCTTGGTAGAAAAGCAACATAGGTATATAGGTTTAAGACAGGATTTTAAAATAAGAAAGTCCATAAAAAATCTGCTGAAAATTTGAAGATTTTTTAATTAATTGAAAAATAAATGTAAGCATGTTAACTAAATAAGATGCACATAAATCAAACAAAACTAAGTTAAACTACCTTATATTAATTCTAGAGTAAGACAGTTCAAATATAAATATAAATATATATATAACATCAATCAGAATAAAGCAGTTTCTGTAATATAATGAATTAAGTTATTGAGAACATCCACTGACCCTTCCCTCCAAAGAAACAACTAAATATAAATGTTATATATATATATATATATATAATCATATATCTTTTATATATGAGATCTATATGGGATATATATATATATCATATATCTTTTATATATGAGATATATATGGGATATATATATTTCATATGTCTTTTATATATGAGATATATATAGGATATATATATATATATATATATATATATATATATAAATCATCTTAAAGGCCTCAAAGCATGAACAAGTTAATATAGAATTAGCAGGCCAAATGATTCCTCAAAGACCTAGCAGCAGAAATACTATTTGACCCAGCAATCCCATTACTGGATATATAACCCCCAAAATATAAATAATTCTATTATAAAGATACATGGATGCATATGTTCATTGCAGCCATTATTTTCAATAGCAATGTCATGTAATCAACCTAAATGCCCATCAATGATAGACTGGATAAAGAAAATATGGTACATATATACCATGGAATACTATGCAGCCATAAAAAGGAATGAGATCATGTTCTTTGCAGGGACATGGATGGAGTGGGAAGCCAATATTCTCAGTAAACTAATGAAGGAACAGAAAACCAAACACTGCATATTTTCATTTATAAGTGCGAGCTGAACAATAAGAACAGAACACATGGACACATAGAGGGGAACAACACATACTGAGCACCTGTGGCGAGGGGGGAGAGACAGCATCAGGAAGAACAGCTAATTGATGCTGGGTTTATTACCTGAGTGATGGGCTGATCTGTGCAATAAACCACCATGGCCTATGTAACAAACCTGCACATCCTGCACATCTACCCTGGAACTTAAAAGTTGAAAACAGCAAACAAACAAACAACAACAACAACAACAACAAAAACAATTTAGCAGGCCAAAATCTACACAAAACCTCTAACCCAGAGAGTTAAATAAAGCCACTTTTGCCTTGAGGCATTTGCTGAATTTGACAAACTAGTTTTCTAGTCTGTCTGGGTCCACAAGATGGTCAAAAGCCAGGATCTAGCCAAGGAGACTCTTTCTCCTTTAGCGCTGGTACTTCACAGGGCTATATCATCAGTGAAAAAATACACCAGACGTAAAGATCTCAACTCCCCATCTCTCAGTGACTATTTGGGGGAGGGCAGTCTGTGAGTAACTGTACGTCTTCAGTAGGTGTTGTAACACAAAATCTTACTCCCCCTCCACAAAAAAGGAAAACCTAAGCCATGAAATAAAATTAGTTTGAAGTGGCCCTAAACAGGTATGCTATTAGGCACCTGACAGAAGATAATGGAAGCCCTCTCTGATAAAATATAACTCTTCATTTTAATGCTGAAAGATATTGTAAATAATATAAGAAAATGAACTATGCAGAGTAAAAATAAGTAAGCATAGCAATGAGGCAACATGAGCAGGAAACAGTAGCAACAGAAAACAGAAACCAGCTCACCAAAGTATTAGACATTAGAATAGTCAAAACGTGACATTGGAATTATTGGACAAAGATTTAAACAACTGTGTAAAATGATGTCTACTGTGTTTTAAGAAATAATAGATAAACCTACATTTTCTCCTAGGAAACCATAGCTATTTTTAAATAATACTGTAGATGTGTCAAATAATGAATTTGAAAAATGAAAAATAACTAAAATGTAAAACTCAAAAATGAATTTTTGCAAAGATTAGACATAATTGAAGAGAGAATTAGCAAACTCGAAGGTAGAACAGAAGTAATTATCCAGAATGCAAGAAGGAGAGGAAAAAATGAAACAGAAATTAAGAGACATGGATAATGTTTTGAGTGAAAAGGTCTGACATACAATTCATTGGAACCCCAGAAGGGGCTGAGAGAAAACATGTGGCAGAGGCAATATTTGAAGAGAAAATGCCGAAGAACTTACCAGAAATAATCCACAGATTCAGGCACACAGGGTACCCAAAACAAGATAAAGAAAATAAATTTACATCTAGACACATTATAAAACTTCAAAACCAAAAAAAGTGAAGAATAAGTATTAAAAGCAATCTAAAACAACAACAAAAAACACAGATTGTCTTTGAAAGGGGTGACACGAAGTCTTTGCCCATGCCTACATGGCACATGTATACATATGTAACAAACCTGCACGTTGTGCACATGTACCCTAGAACTTAAAGTATAATTAAAAAAATAAAAATAATTAGAATCAAGCAGGATGGGGTGGGGATACTCCAAAATTGATTAACAATATGAAATGAACCAAAATATACTATAAATAAAGAACTAAACTGAAGAGAGTAGCCCTAACTAAAAAAAAAAAAAAAAAAAGGGGGGGGGGGTGACAGACTGACCGTTGCATTTTAAATAACAAAATGGTTGCCAGAAGTCTGTGGAATGACATCCTTAATGTGCTTAAAGAGATAGTTGACAACACAGAATATGTCTACCAAAAATATCTTTTAGGAATGAGAGAGACGTGAAGACATTTTCAGATATTCCCTTTCCTCCAAAATGACAAAGGGTTTAGCACCAGCAACCCATACTTGCAAATATTCTAATAAACATATTTCAGGCAGAAGTGATCTTAGGTGGAAGGAATGGGTTGGAGATAACAAACAGACAGTAAAGATTGAAGAATATGTAGGAGGAACCCTAAATAAATACTAAATGAAACAATAAGAAAATTTTAGAGTTTAAATATGCCAACATAGAAGTAAAACACATAACAATAATAAGTCAGGAGAGGCATACATGACATTAAATCTTCCAAAGTAACTTGTATTGTAAGGATGGAAGGTGAAGGCAATGACTAACTTTTAACCTTGACAAGTTAAAAATGTGTGTTGTAATTTCCAGAATAAGCACTGAAAGAACCATAACCTATAAACTAGTAAAAGAAAAATATTTTTTTTTCCAGATGAAGGTAAGGACAGAAAGAAAAGGAGGTAAGGACAGAAAGAAAAATATAGAGTAGGCAAGACAGATAACACAGATAAATTATATACATAAGCCCAAATATATTAGCAATAAATATAGGCTAAATGCTCCAGTCAAATACAAAAATCACAAGGTTCAAACAAAATGAACAAATGTGAGTTATGAACATACATAATGCTTCAGCCAAAACTGCAGAAAACATTTTCTACAAAAAAACAAATGCCACATGTTCTCAGTTATAAGCAAGAGTTAAACATTGAGTACACATGGACACAAAGAAAGGAACAATAGACACCGGGGCCTACTTGAAAGTGGAGGGTGAAAGGAGGGTGAGAAGCAAAAACTACCTATTGGATACTATTCTTATTACCTGGGTGATGAAACAATCTGTACACCAAACCCCCATGACATGCAATTTACCTAGATAACAAACATGCACCTATACCCTTGAACCTAAAAAAATTTTTTTGAATCAGTCAACCATATTCTAGTATATATTAAATATTTACAATAGTGAATTTATCCTGGGTCATTAAGCAAAACACAAAAAAATCCAAAAGATTGGAGTCATACAGTGCATGACCTTCAACTGCAGTTCAATTGAATCACAAAAATATTTAAAAATTAAGAATCCCTGAATGTTTGAAATTTAATAAGCACACTTCTAAATAATCCATAGATCAAAGACAAAAATCATGATGTAAATTAGAATTTTTTTTTTTTTTTTTTTTGAGACGGAGTCTTGCTCTGTTGCCCAGGCTGGAGTGCAGTGGCGCGTTCTCGGCTCACTGCAAGCTCTGCTTTCTGGGTTCACACCATTCTCCTGCCTCAGCCTCCCGAGTAGCTGGGACTACAAGCGCCTGCCACCACGCCCGGTTAATTTTTTGCATTTTTAGTAGAGATGGGGTTTCACCATGTTAGCCAGGATGGTCTCAATCTCCTGACCTCATGATCCACCCGCCTCGGCCTCCCAAAGTGCTGGGATTACAGGCGTGAGCCACCGCGCCCGGCCTAAAATATATTTTTAAATGAATAATTATGAAATGACTACATATCCAACCTGTGAGACACATATTAATTACGTGAAATAAATCTTTGTTGTTTGTAAGCTAACCAATTTATGGTATTTTGTTAGAGCAGCCAAAATAGATGAAGGCAAGCATATACACTTTTCCCAGATGCACAGGATATTCAGAAGGGTGGCACTCTCTGCAATGCAAATTTGGACACTGAAGTAAAATTGAATCAGCAAAAATCAAGTATGCAATGGCAAAACTGATGAAGGAGCAAAGAGGAGATAGAAAACTCAGGTACTAGTTGCTCCATATTTTCTTAGAGATTTTTTTTAATAGATCAATCAATAAATGTTATTGAGTATGCATTTAGAGCCTGAAACTCTGCCATGTAGACCTTAGTGCTATGCTAAGGAAGTCATCTTTTCTTAACCTTCGGGAGCTTATATACTGGTAGGAGTCAATATTTTGGTCAGACCTAGTTTGGTATCTTAGTCCCTGCATAATTTTATCTACAGCTGGTTCCACATGGTTCCCTATTCATATGCTCCTCCTTGTCCTGCTCTCTGGACTACCTTTCCTTAAGGAAGAAAGTTATTAAACATCCCTAGCTCTACTTTCTATGGTTCAATATCTTACATAACTAGCTAGTAGACCTAGACCTCACCATATCTCATTCTGACACAGATTTCTGTCTTAGTTTCTATTTTTAACTTCCTAAATAAATTTAAGCTGCAGAATACCTCAAAATCCTCCAACAAAAGATAATTTTTCCTTTTCTAGTTCTTCTGGAGATTGGAGACCTGAATCTACTTCTGTGACTGGGAAAAAACTACTTGTTGTTTGATCTCCATTTCTTTGGCCAGCCACCCTTACCTTAAAGCTCTGTTTCTGACTACTGGCTATTGAGACTTGTGCTTTCTATCAGCCTTGTGTACAATACTGTCATTTCTAGAACAGGCAGAGCCTTATTCACAAAACATCTTCCTTCTCAGCACCTTCTAGGTAATTATTCTAATTTATTGCAAAAACCCTTTCTGTTTGAAATAATTTGTCTAGGTCGGGTCTGGTTTCAAGTTGTGACATACTCCAATAATTATAGGATAATACGTAATTGAACATTAGATTGTGTATTGCAGTCCTATTTGAGTATAAAATGTTTTTAGCAGATAATTTGAATCACAATTTTTTATGCACTCATTCATCACTTACCAAATAATACTTTGGAATTATATGTAATACAAACTAGCAGAGTATAGCAGACAGAAATTAGATTTGAAGGTTAAATGTACTTGGGCTAAATCCTAGCATTGTCATTTAATTAGCTACTTTCTAAACTTCTTTGTGCATTTTTGTGCCTCAGTTTTCTTGAGATATTATGATAAAAGAGCACCTATCTCTCAAAGTTGTTCTGATAATTAAATGAATTAATGCATGTAAGGCATTTAGTATTGTGCCTGGCACAAGCAAGTGTGCAGCTAATTATAGTTCAAGGTGTTAGTATAAATCAGGAGTTGGCAAACCATGAGGCAAATTCTGCTATCTGCCTCTTTTGTTAATAAAAAGTTTTACTGGAGCATGGCCACACCCATTTATTTAAAATTACAGTCACACTAAAATAATAGAGTTGAATAGTTGTAACAGAGACCGTATGACCTGTAAAGTTTAAAATATTTACATTCTGCTCCCTTCTTGAAAAAACAATGATACATGTTAGCGAGAATATTTGCAGTTATTGTTCAACTAGTACCCTCTCTCCTAGAAACAGAAGCAAACAGCCCATCATGAGCTAAAATGGTTCATGAGCCACTAAAATAATGATTCTGGAGATATCCTTGAGATCAGGAAAAGATCAACTACCTGCTTGAGACTTTAAATGTGGAAGTGGGATATGACAGCCTGCAGATTAAATAACTAAAACAACTGGCAGAACTGGAGAAAATCATAAGCTTTCACCTGCAGTCAGGGTGATGCCTTAGAAATTATTCTTTCTCTAAAACCAAAAAAGCTCAAAACGGCAAAATAGGGTCTTTACAGCAGCCCTCAGGGTACTGCTCTGATAGGGGAACATGGAGCTTAAGGTGTAATTTTTGGTTGTTCAAGGACTCAGACACCTGGCCAGTGCCAAGATGAGGCTGAAAATATGTGTATAAATATATCCAAATAGGGTCTAGGTAAAGTGGGTGTAAAGAGTAGAAAGAGTGATTGTGGTAGCTATTAAGAGTCTTCACATAACACCAGCTTGATTGGCTAGTCTTCATTTAAGAAAACATATAACCTAATGGAAATTGAAAAAAAATACAATGAAAAATCCCACACATACCTGACGGCTTGGAGTTATGCTCTGGTTCTCCCATCTTCATATTCTGAAGGATCTCAGGACTCAAATTAACTCAGCACACACGTATATATATTGAGCTTATTAACATACCATTCTGGAATACCATTAAGAATAACAATGCCATTGCTATACATTGCCTAGTAGATTATTGCCAGTGTTGAGGTCTAGCTAGGGAATGAGATGACAATGGGCACAATGAATGACATGTGAATAAAGAGATAATTGAACAGGAATACACCAGACACAACTCTTAGAAGATGAGTTGCAAAAGGGTTCTAAGAAAGACTGAAGGATTAAAAGGGGAAGAAAATAAAATAAGAAAAAAAGGAAGAATAATAATAAGAGCAGAGTGAAGTTAAAAATATTTACATTGACATTCAGCTTAATAATAATAACTAGCATTACTATAATTACTTATTCTGCCCAGTCACTGGGCATTTCACATTTCAGAGGGAACTCTTATTTTGTCATCTAGGACTAGCTCTTTAGGAACATACAGTATGGAACTGTGTGCCAGATATACTTCTAAGATCCTATTTATTTATTGTATAATTTAATGAAGTTAATACTATTATTCTAATTCCCATTTTATACAGATGAGACTAAGGAACAAACCAGGTATTTATTCCTAGACTGGCTGGCTCTTAACCCATCTTCTTGAGGCACCAGAGGCGAGGGTTGAAAGCAAGTAAATTTAGAAGAGCTGAAGAGCCTTTCACGGATGGCACAAAGGTGCTCAGATTGCAACCCAAACATCGGAATGCAGATACATTGAGTAATTAGGCTGCTTCCAAGAGCATCTTGAGCTATTTCTAGCAAGTGACAGAACAACATGGGTAATATCACTCACCACCTGATTTAATAGAATAGATATTTTCAAGTAAAACACAAAATAAACCTAAAGAGATAATAGTCATAAAATTCCTAACCAGGTCTTTTGGGCCATTTTCAAAAACAGTAGAAGCTCCATTAACCTGATTTGGTGCTCAACAGTGGGCTAGAGAGTGGGATGGGGAGGGGAGCAAGCTCAGTGATTACATATGTCCATTGATAAAAATATAGAAAGGGAAGGCTAAGCATCTTGAACCTATCCTTCACAAGCAACTTAGAATCCCACTGCACTCTTGGGGAGTCACAAGGCCCCTGTCTGGGTCTTTCACTTTTAGTTCTCATTAAAACAGGAAGCTTTGCAACTTTAATCCTAACTAAACTTTTTCCTTGGTAAATACAACTAGGTATTCTAACTCTTACAAAATAATCTATACAAGCAGTTTCATATCCTCTCCGAATTTGTCATCTGCCTAGGGCAGTATTGCTAAATCTCCTCAAAACCCAATGAAATGAAAACAGCTGAGCATTCGAATGCATTTAACTTATACCATTATTTTTATTTTTGTTTCACAGAATTAAATTTCCATCATCTTTGTTCTAAAAAGCAGCGGAGGGGGGATGGCAACACAAATTCATCTGCATAAAAGGGTCTAAATTATCTAGGATTTAAGCTGCCATTCTGCAGGAAATAACTTACCAAATACCATGGTGCCCTGGGAGAGAGAGTTCACTGACTACTTGCAAGAGCCATGTCTATTTAATTTGTATTCAATATGGGTTCCACTTCATAAGTCGAGAAAAAAAAGTACATATTCTGTGAGTACAAAAGCAGCATACTCACCAGAGGGTGGCTTGTCCACGCTTCAGGAGGAAAAAAAATCTCCCTTTTACTTCCTCATGCCAGAGGTCCTTTTACCCCAACTTTCCTCACTTCACGCCTGACAGTATTGTGTGCAGACAAGTGGGCCTATGAGCACTCTGTGCTTCCTGCCACAGGTTAACGGTGACCCACAGTCCAATATGAAACAGATGTTTAGAACTCTCCTTTTATAAAATATGTGAATCTTGGGGAAACAAATAGACCCATCTTATGTGCAAAGACACATATAGACTTAAAAAAAGGGATGGAGGAATATTTACCAAGCAAATGGAAAGAAAAAAAAAAAGCAGGGGTTGCAATCCTAGTCTTTGATAAAACAGCCTTTAAACCAACAAAGATCAAAAAGACAAATTAGGGCATTATATAATGGTAAAGGGATCAATGAAACAAGAAGAGCTAACTATCCTAAATATATATGCACCCAATACAGGAGAACCCACATTCATAAAGCAAGTTCTTGGAGACCTACAAAGAGACTTAGACTCCCACACAATAATAGTGGGAGATTTTAACACCCCATCATCAATATTAGACAGATCAATGAGACAGAAAATTAATAAGGATATTTAGAACTTGAACTCAGCTCTGGATCAAGTGGACCTAATAGACATCTACAGAACTCTCCACCCCAAATCAACAGAACATACATTCTTCTCAGCACCATATTGTACTTATTCAAAATTGACCACATAATTGGAAGTAAGACACTCCTCAGCAAATGCAAAAGAACAGAAATCATAACAAACAGTCTCTCAGACCACACTGCAATCAAATTAGAACTCAAGATTAAGAAACTTACTCAGAACCGCACAACTACATGGAAACTGAACAACCTGATCCTGAATGACTACTGGGTAAATAATGAAATTAAGGCAGAAACAAATAAGTTCTTTGAAACCAATGAGAACAAAGACACAATGTACCAGAATCACTGGGACACAGCCAAAGCAGTGTTTAGAGGGAAATTTATAGCACTAAATGCCCACAAGAGAAAGCAGGAAAGATCTAAAATCGACATCCTAACATCACAATTAAAAGAACTAGACAAGCAAGAGAAAAAAAATTCAAAAGCTAGCAGAAGACAGGAAATAACTAAGATCAGAGCAGAACTGAAGGAGATAGAGACACTAAAAACCCTTCAAAAAATTAATGAATCCAGAAGCTGGTTTCTTGAAAAGATTAACAAAATAGACCACTGGCAAGACTAATAAAGAAAAGAGAGAAGAATCAAATAGACACAATAAAAAATGATAAACGGGAGATCACCATTGATCCCACAGAAATACAAACTACCACCAGTGAATACTATAAACACCTCTATGCAAATAAACTAGAAAATCTAGAAGAAATGGATAAATTCCTGGACATATACACCCTCCCAAGACTAAACCAGGAAGAAGTTGAATCCCTGAGTAGACCAATAACAAGTTCTGAAATTGAGGCAGTAATTAATAGCCTACCAACCAAAAAAAGCCCAGGGCCAGACAGATTCAAAGCCAAATTCTACCAGAGGTACAAAGAGGAATTTGTACCATTCCTTCTGAAACTATTCTGAACGATAGAAAAAGAGGGACTCCTCCTTAACTCATTTTATGATGCCAGCATCCTTTTGATACCAAAACCTGGCAGAGAAACAAAAAGAGAAAATTTCAGGCCAATATCCCTGATGAACATTGATGCAAAAATCCTCAATAAAATACTGGCAAACCAAATCCAGCAGCACATCAAAAAGCTTACCACCACTATCAAGTCGGCTTCATCCCTAGGATACAAGGCTAGTTCAACATACACAAGTCAAGAGCACAGACTCTGAAGCCCAGGGTGCTTCATATCCTTGCAGATAAGCAACTAATAGTTTCATTTTGGAAATAAGGCAAGTTAGTTTATATTGCAACTAAGTGATGAATCCAAAGCTCAGACAATTCCTAAAAGTGGCATTAGAGAGGTCACCACTGTTAATAAAACCCCACAGCATAGGCTCTGTTATTTATGAATTCAAAACTCAAATGATTTGAATTTGGTTTGGAAACCACACATAAAATAAAATTTCATTATAGTACAAGTGTCAAGAGGCAAGTATGGCATTCACATTATAAAAATCTCTAAAATAAAAGCAGTGTATTATAGAAACAGAAACCTTGTTTTTGAACCAAAGTCAGAATGCGTATTTTGTCAAGAAGGCACAATGAAGTTTAGATACTGAAACTGGAATTCCTAGGACACTTAAATAATTTATGAAAACAAGAGAAAGTTTGAAATGAAAATTAACTCAGAACATTTAAGATACATTTCAAAGTAAGACACTATATCTGTATTATATACATACTTGACTCAAATATGGGGTTAGTGAGCTTTTTCTTAAAGGGCCAGGTAAATATTTTAGGCTTTGCAGACCATAAGGTCCCTGGCACAACTACTGAACTCTGTCATTGTACACCTAAAAGCAGCCACAGACAATACGCAAGTGAATAGTTGTGGCTTTGTTTCAGTAAAACTGCATTCACAAAAATGGGAAACTGGCCAGATTTGGCCCATGGACTATAATTTATTAGTCTGTGCCCTAATATAAAATGTGCTTTTGATATAGCTAGGCAGTATTATTCCTGTGATTGTTGGAATACTGAAATGAGTGACTGCTCAAGACAACTTGGTTGTACTGACTGATGTGCTGAATGCATCACAGGGATGAGAACTTAGAAAAGAATTTTCTAATCTTACCATGCTAGTCCTACTTAGACCCTTATACCATTTAATGTCACACTTTACATGTTTCATTAGCATATAAAAAACCATCACGTGGAAAAAAAATCCATTAAATGATTCAATGTGGAAAAATCAACCATTGTAGTTTATCTCCAGAAGGACAATACTAAACCTCTCTATTTACAGTTAGCCAGGGACATATAGTTTTATTGCTTATAGAACAAAGGCAAAGAGTCCAACTGACAATGAGGCTGTTTAAGTTTTCCTTTGGATGGGTTTATAGTCAGACTACACGAAGTTCACAGCAATAGAAGGACATAACAACTCAGAGGAGAGAAGAAGAGATGCAGAAAAAAACTGACAGCAGCTTTCTCCATAAATTAAGCATCCAATTGTGATAAAAGAAGACGGGCAATCATAGGTAATACTGTAAGTAACAAGGAAAATGTCATATAAATACAATGCATGTGCATATTCTTATGAATCTGACATGAACACTATAATAGTATGGCCTATAGCTAAATATGTGTCTTGGTATAGATAGATATTTTGGGTGAGATAACTAATATCTAAATCTAACTAAACTACCTTTTTGAATCGTTTCCAAATAACATTAGCTTCCTGCTATGTGGGTATAAAATAATAAAATATATTATATTTGCTAATAGTGTTATGAAATGGACTTTGATGTGTTTCAGTTCCTAAACTTGCTATGACCCGTCTACCAGTTAATTACATACTTGACTATTTATGCATGTGTGCATCTGTAAGTGTAGATTTCTTGCGATATTTTTTGGACTTGAGCAGATATGTTACCAGATTTTTATTATTCTATTTGTTTCTATCAAAATGTAAATTATCAGCTTTCCTAGCTGGACTTTTTATTTTATCTCTATACCAATACAGATTGGGCTGCTGTATTCCAAAATTTTACCAAAGCATGTACTTTTAATACTTTGTTAACAACTGTATCAACCCATATTTGGTGATTTTAGGGATCAAATCAAATCATGGCTCACTATATCCTAAACCTCCCAGGCTTAGGCAATTCTCTCACCTCAGCCTCCTGAGTAGCTGTGACTACAAGCATGCACCATCACATCCAGTTAATTAATTTATTTTTTGTAGAGATGGCATGTCACTATGTTGCCCACACTGGTCTCGAACTCCTGGCCTCAAGTCATCCTCCCACTTCAGCTTCTCAAAGTACTGGAATTACAGGCATGAGCCACAGCGCCCAGCTGGTATGTTTTTAAAACGAGGTAAATTTATATAATTTATAAGTTATTCACCCAGCTACTGCAATTGAAATAGAAAATCTTCTGGTCTTGACTAGGCTTTCCAACCACTTGAGCCTTCTACTTTCTTCCTATCAGTCCCTGTCTATCTCCACTTCTACCCTAATAAGCTGAGTACTTAAACTATCATTTTAACTATTCTGTTCCAATTATTCTCTACTCTCATGCCTCTTTTCCATCTCCCCATCTCTCTGCTAAAACCCCTACCCTAAATTAAGCCTGCATTATTTTCCTGCTAATGCCATAAGAAATTACCACAAACTTAGTCACTTAAAACAATGCAAATATACCCTTATTGTTCTGGAGGTCAGAAGTCTAAAATCAGTTACACCAGGCTAAAATCAAGGTGTTAGCAAGGCTAGTTTCTTCTGGAAATTATGAGTGGAGAAAAAATTTCTTGCCTTTTCACCTTCTAGTGGCTGCCAGTGTTCCCTGGTTCATGACCCCTTCCTCCATTTTCAAAGGATATCACTCCAACCTCTGTTTCCAGTCATCATATCTCCTTATCCTTTTCTGCCAAATATCTCTCTGCCTCCCTCTTATAAGGACATTTGTGATTACTTTTAGGGCCTACCAGAATAATCAGTGTAATCTCCCCATCTCAAGATTCTTAATCTCACCTGTAAAGTCCCCTTTTTCATATGAAGAAACAGTCAAAGGTTTTGGGAATTAGAACCTGGATGTCTTTGGGAGGCATTATTCTGCCTACTGTAGTATGACATGTGGACCCCAAAGATTCATGTTCCTCCCACTTGCAAAATATATTCACCCCATCTCAACATCCATAAAAATGTTAACCCATTACAAAGTTAAACACCCACTTCTCTTCACTTATACAGGGGCTGCTAGAGGTATCACATTTGTACAGAATGGGTCCACTAGAGAATCAGAGTTTTTCAAGTGGATCTCAGGCTATCTAAGAAATCTCATGCATTTCTCTGGTCAGTTCAATTTCCAGTTTTTCACAACTGTTTCATACATTCTCTGTTTTCTTCCATTGTTCCCCTGCCTCACTTCCCTCATCCTCCAACCCCAAAGTCATTACCCTAGTTAAGGCAGACTTCATCATGAGCCTAAACTGCTGCAAAAGGTTTTGATTGATTTCCTTGCTTCCAATAGTGTAATAACCGTATCAGTCAGGAGGTTGTTGAAGTGGTCCACCCAACAGTGATGAAAGCCTGAACTGAAGTAATAAGACTGAACAGATAATAAGACAAAAACAAGTATGTAGATTTATACTTACTAAGCAAGTAGATGTTAAGCAGTCTCATCACATGCACACAAAAGGTTAGGTCATGCATATATTTATTAGCTTGACTGAGGTAGCCATTTCAAAATGTAGAGGTATATCAAAATATCATGTTGTATATACCTTGAATACATATAATTTTGTCAATTATACCTCAATAGAGCTAAAAATATTAAAAATACAAAAGAAATATTTAGAGGGAATTGATAACAAATTGCATGTGGCAAGGAGGGTGAGAGTTGGAAGAATATGAGAAGATTCTTCCATTTCTGGCTTGGGAATATAGCTGAATGGCTGTGTTGTTAAGGAGGATCAGGAGTAAGATTCAGGATGAGTATTAATGTGGTGGATAGGAGGCAGGACTAGCTTGCAGCTCCTGTTCGGACAGACACAGCAGCATGTGGAGACTCACATTGTGAACTTTTGCTCCAAGAACTACCATAGGAACAAACCAGGAAAGCTGAGAGAATCCACAGACCCTTTGAAGGAACTGTATAGCTGCTGCAGGCTCCCTGAGATGTGGAAAAACTGTGAAATCTGCTTGCTTTCTCAGCGGGGAAGCTGGCAGTCTAGAGTAGGTTCTCAGCCCTGGTCACCAGCAGCCTGGAAATAGAATCAATGCTGTTGCAGGGGCATGGTGAGAGTGAGATTGGCCTTTAGGACTGCTGTTTGCATGGGAGTGGGGTGAGGCCTGTGACTGCTGGCTTTCCCTCAATTCCCTGGCAACCCGTATGACTCAGCAAAGGCAGCCATAATCCCCCGGGAATATAAATCCACTGGACTGGGAACCACACACCTATCCCCTACAGCAGCCACAGCAAGCCCTGCCCAAGGAGAGGCTGAGCCTATCCCTGTCCCCACCAGGTGGTCTTTCTCTAGCCAAAGGTCATAATTTCGTAGAAGCTCTATGACCCTGCCCACTGCCTGAGAAAGCTAAATGTTTAACCAGGTGTCCCTGGGGCAAGTTTGTATCCTCCTTATAGGACCATAGCTAAGGTGCTCTTGAAAGCACCATCTCCTGGCCAGAGGCCAACCAACACAAAACCAGCACACTAAACAAAAACACCACCAAGGACCTCACAAAGTCCACTTCACTCCCCTGCTACCTCCGTGGGGGCAGGTGCTGGTATTTATGGCTGTGAGACCTGAAGACAGATCACATCACAGGACTCTTTGCAGAAACTCCCCACTACCAGTCTCAGTACTCAGAAGAAGAAAAACAATCACTACAGTTCAGCTCTCAGGAATCCCCATTCCTAGGGGAAGGGGAAGAATACCACATCAAGGGAGCACACTGTGGGGCAAAAGAATCTGAACAGCAGCACTCGAATCCCAGATCTTCCCTCTGACATAGTCTGCCCAAATGAGAGGGAACCAGAAAAACAATTCTGGTAATATGACAAAACAAATTTCTTTAACACCCCCAGAAGATCATACCAGCTCACCAGCAATGGATCCAAATGAGAATAAAACCTCTGAATTGCCAGGAAAATAATTCAGAAGGTTGATTATTAAACTAATCAAGGAGGCACCAGACAAAGGTGAAATCCACCTTAAAGAAATCAAAAACATGATACAGGATATGAAAGGAAAATTCATCAGTGAAATAAATAGCACAAATAAAAAACAATCACAAATTCTGGAGATCAAGGACACACTTAGAGAAATGCTGTAAAGTCTCAGCAATAGAATTGAAAAGAAGAAGAAAGAATTTCAGAACTCGAATACAAGGCTTTTGAATTTACCCAATCTGTCAAAGACAAAGAAAAAAGAATTTAAAAAATGAACAAAGACTCCAAGAAATTTGGGACTATGTTAAATTTCCAAACCTAAGAATAATGGATGTTCCTGAGGAAGAAGAGAAATCTAAAAGTTCGGAAAACATATTTGAGGGAATAATCAAGGAAAATTCCCCAGCCTTGCTAGAGACCTAGACATCCAAATACAAGAAACTCAAAGAAGACCCAGGAAATTCATCACAAAAAGATCATCACTTAGGCACATACTCATCAGGTTATCTAATGTCAAGCTGAAGGAAAGAATCATAAGATCTGTGAGGCAAAAGAATCAGGTAACCTACAAAGGGAAACCTCTCAGATTAACAGCAGATTTCTCAGCAGAAACCTTACATGATAGAAGGGATTGGGGTCCTATTTTTATCCTCATTAAACAAAATAATTATGAGCCAAGAATTTTGTAGCCTGTGAAACTAAGCTTGATAAATGAAAGAATGATACAGCCTTTTCCAGATAGACAAATGCTGAGAGAATTCGCCACCAAGAAGTCAGCACTACAAGATCTGCTAAAAGGAGCTGTAAATCCTGAAACAAATCCTTGAAATATACCAAAATAGAACCTCCTTAAAGCATAAATCTCACAAGACCTATATAATGGTAACACAATTAAAAAAAAAAAAACAGGTATTTAGGCAACAAATAGCATGATGAATAGAATAGTACCTCACATCTCAATACTAACATTGAATATAAATGGCCTAAATGCTCCACTTAAAAGACACAGAATGGCAGAATGGATAAGAATTCACTAACCAAGTTTCTGCTGTGGACTCACGTAAAATTAAGGTATGGGATGAGAAAAGATAATCCATGCAAATGGACATAAAAGTGAGCAGGACTAGCTATTCTTACAGCAGACAAAACAAATGTTAAAGCAACAGCAGTTATAAAAAACAAAGAGGGACATTATATAATGATAAAAGGACTAGTCCAACAGGAAAATATCACAATTCTAAATATATGTGCACCTAACACTGGAGCTCCCAAATTTATAAAACAATTACTACTAGACCTAAGAAATGAGATAGATGGCAACACAATCATAGTGGAGGACTTTAATATTCCACTGACAGCACTAGACAGGCCATCAAGACAGAAAGTCAACAACCAACAGTGGACTTAATGTATACCCTACAACAAATGGACTTAACAGATATTTACAGAACATTCTACCCAACAACTGCATAATATACATTCTATTAATCAACACATGGAACATTCTCCAAGACAGACCATATAATAGGCCTCAAAACAAGTGTCAGTATATTTAAGAAAATCAAAATTATATCAAGTACTCTCTCAGACCATAGTGGAATGAAATTGCAAATCAATTCCAAAAGGAGCCTTCAAAATCATGCAAATACATGGAAATGAAATAACCTGCTCCTGAATTATCATTGGGTCAATAATAAAATCAAGATAGAAATTTAAAAATTCTCTGAACTGAATGATAACAGTGACACAACCTATCAAAACCTATGGGATGCAGCAAAAGCAGTGCTAAAAGGAAAGTTCATAGTATTAAATGCCTACATCAAAAAGTCTGAAAGAGCACAAATAAAAAATCTAAGGTCACACCTCACGTAACTGGAGAAACAAGAACAATCCAAACTTAAACCCAGCAGAAGAAAAGAAATAACAAAGATCAGAGCAGAATTAAATGAAATTGAAACAAACAAAAAAATATAAAGGATAAGTGAAGCAAAAATCTGGTTCTTTGAAAAGATAAATAGAATTGATAGACCATTAGCAAGATTAACCAAGAAAAGAAGAGAGAAGATCCAAATAAGCTCAATTGGAAATGAAACGGGAGATATTACAACTGATTCCACAGAAATACAAAATATTATTTAACCACCTTTATGCACATAAACTAGAAAATCTAGAAGAGATGAATAAATTCCTAGAAATATACAACCCTCCTTGATTAAACCAGAAAGGTATAGAATCTCTGAACAGACCAATAAAAAGCAGTGAGATTGAAATGGTAATTAAAAAACTGCCAACAACAACAACAAAAATTCCAGGACCAGAGAGCTTCACAGCTCAATTCTATCAGACATTCAAAGAAGAATTGGTACCAATCCTATTGATATTATTCCAAAAGATAGAGAAAGAGGGAATCCTCCCTAAATCATTCTATAAAGCCAGTATCACCCTAATGACAAAACTAGAAAATGATATAACAAAAAAAAAGAAAACTATACACCAATATCCTGATGAATATAGATGCAAAAATTCTCAACAAAATACTAGCAAACTGAATCCAACAGCATATCAAAGATAATCCACCATGATCAAGTGGGTTTCATTACCAGGGATGGTTTAACATCCACAAGTCAATAAATGTGATACTCCACATAAAGATAACTAAAAACAAAAATCATATGATCATATTGATAGTTGCAGAAAAAGCATTTGACAAAATCTAGCATCTCTTTATGATTAAAACTCTCAGCAAAATTGGCATGAGATGGACATACCTTAAGGTAACACAAGCCATCTATGACAAACCCACAGCTAACATTATACTGAACAAGGAAAAGTTGAAAGCATTTCCCCTGAGAACTGGAATAAGACAATGATGCCCACTTTCATCACTTCTATTCAACATACTACTAGAAGTACTACCCAGACAAGAGAAAGAAAAATGGAGCATCCAAATCAGTAAAGAGGACGTCAAACTGTTACTGCTTGCTGATGATAAAATTGTATACGTAGAAAACCCTAAAGACTCATTCAAAAAGCTCCTAGTACTGGTAAACGAATTCAGCAAAGTCGCAGATACAAAATTAATGCACACAAATCAGTAGTTCTGCCATACACCAACAAAGTGACAAAGCTGAGAATCAAATCAATAACTCAACCTCTTTCACAATCTGCAAATAAAATAAAATACTTCAGAATGTACCCAACCAAGGATATGAAAAACCTCTACAAGGAAAACTACAAAACACTGCTGAAAGAAATAATAGACAACACAAACAAATGGAAACACATCCCATGCTCATGGATGGGTAGAATCAATATTGTGAAAATGACCATACTGCCAAAAGCAATCTAAAAAAGTCAGTGAAATTCCCAACAAAAGACCACCACCATTCTTCATAGAACAAGAAAAAACGATCCTAACTTTCATATGGAACCAAACAAGAGCCCACATAGACATAGCAAGACTAAGCAAAAAGAACAAATCTGGAGGCATCACATAAACCAACTCAAGCTATACTATAAGGCCATAGTCACCAAAACAGCATGGTACTGGTATAAAAATAGGCATATAGACCAATGGAACAGAATAGAGCACTCAGAAATAAAGCCAAATACTTACAGCCAACTGACCTCTGATAAAGTAAAACAAACAAACAAAAAAAACCCATAAAGTGAGGAAAGGATATCCTATTCAACAAATGGTGCTGGGATAATTGGCAAGCCAGGTGTATAAGAATGAAACTGGATCTTCATCTCTCACCTTATACAAAAATTAACTCAAGATGGATCAAAGACTTAAATCTAAGACCTGAAACCATAAAGATTCTAGAAGATAACATCAGAAAAACCCTTCTAGTCATTGGCTTATGCAAAGACTTCATGACCAAGAACCCAAAAGCAAATGCAACAAAAATAAAGATAAATAGATAAGACTTAATTAAACTAAAAATCTTCCACACACAAAAGAAATAATCAAGAGTTAACAGACAACACACGGAGTGGGAGAAAAACCTTCACAATCTGTACATCTGATGAAGGACTAATGTCGAGAATCTACAAAAAATTCAAACAAATCAGCAAGAAAAAAAACCAAACAATTCCATCAAAAAGTGGGCTAAGGTAATGAATAGACAATTCTCAAAAGGAGATAAACAAATAGCCAACAAACATGTGGAAAAATGCCCAACATCACTAATTATCAGGGAAGTGCAAATCCAAACCACAATGTGATACCACTTCACTCCTGCAAGAATGGCCATAATCAATAAACTAAAAAATACCCTGTGTTGGCATGAATGCAGTGAAAAAGGAACACTTCTACACTGCTGGTTGGAATATAAACTAGTACAACCACTATGGAAAACAGTGTGGAGATTTCTTAAAGAACTAAAAGTAGATCTACCATTTGATCCAGCAATCCCACCACTGGGTATCTACCCAGAGGAAAAGAAGTCATTATATGAAAAAGATACTTGCACACACGTTTATAGCAGCACAATTTGCAATTGCAAAAATATGGAACCAGCCCAAATGCCCATCAATCAACAAGTGGACAAAGAAAATATTATATACATGCATATGTGTGTATATGCATATCTATATCTATATCTATATATATGGAATATGACTCAGCCATAAAAAGGAATGAAATAATGGCATTCACAGCAACCTGTTGCAGTTGGAGACTATTATTCTAAGTGAAGTAAATCAGGAATGGAAAACCAAACATTGTATATTCTCACTTATATGTGGGAGCTAAGCTTTGAGGACACAAAGGTATGAGTGATACATTGGACTTTGCATACTCAGGAGAAAGGGTAAGGGATGGCAAAGGGTAAAAGACTACACATGGGGTACAGTGAACACTGCTTGCGTGATGGGTGCACCAAAATCTCACAAATCACCACTAAAGAACTTATTCCTGTAACCAAACACCACCTGTTCCCAAAAAAACCTATTGAAATATATATATTTTAATATATACAAACATATATTTATATATTTTAATATATATAAACATATATTTATATATTTATTACATATAAAGATATATTTATATATTTTATTACATATAAAGATATATTTATATATTTTATTACATATAAAGATATATTTATATATTTTATTACATATAAAGATATATTTATATATTTTATTACATATAAAGATATATTTATATATTTTATTACATATAAAGATATATTTATATATTTTATTACATATAAAGATATATTTATATATTTTATTACATATAAAGATATATTTATATATTTTATTACATATAAAGATATATTTATATATTTTATTACATATAAAGATATATTTATATATTTTATTACATATAAAGATATATTTATATATTTATTACATATAAAGATATATTTATATATTTTATTATATATAAATATATATTTATATATATTGTAAATATATAAATATATTTATATATTTATATATAATATATATAAATATATATTTATATATATTGTAAATATATAAATATATTTATATATTATATATTTTATATATATAAATATATATTTATATATTTTATATATTTTATATATAATATATAAATATATTTATATATTATATATAATATATAAATATATTTATATATTTTATATATTTTATATGAAATATATAAATATATTTATATATTATATATAATATATAAATATATTTATATATTATATATATTTATATATTTTATATATAGATATATAAATATATTTATATATATTTATATATTTTTTATACATAAATATATATTTATATATATTTTATATATATATTTATATATAATATATATCAAAATATATACACTTATATATATTTAAATCTATATTAAAATATAGATATTTATATATTTATATCTATATTAAAATATAGATTTTATATATATTTATATATTTATATATTTTATATATAAAATATATATTTATATATATATATTTTATATATAAATATATATTTATATATTTATATATAGATTTATATTTATATATAATATATTATATAATATGATATATAATATATAAATACAAATATAGAGATAATATAAATATAAATATATTTTATAAATAAAATATAAATATAAATATAAATATATTTCTATATAAATATATAAATATAAACATATAAAATATATAAATATAAATCTATACATAAATATATAATATATAAATATATAAATATAAATACATATATAACTATATATAAATATATATAAATACATATATAAATATAAAAATACATATATAAATATATATATCAAAATACGTATATAAATATATATATCAAAATACGTATATAAATATATATATCAATATATAAATACAAATATAAATATATACATATATAAATATATGTAAATATACATATATAAATATATATAAATGCACATATGTATAATATATATATACATATATATATAGATTTTTTTTTTGAGACAGAGTCTTGCTCTGTCACCCAGGCTGGAGTACAGTGGCGTGATCTCGGCTCACTGCAAGCTCCGCCTTCTGGGTTCACGCCATTCTCCTGCCTCAGCCTCCTGAGTAGCTGAGACTACAGGGACCCGCCACCATGCCTGGCTAATTTTTTGTTTTTGTATTTTTAGTAGAGATGGGGTTTCACCGTGCTAGCCAGGATGGTCTCGATCTCCTGACCTCGTGATCCGCCAGCCTCGGCCTCCCAAAGTGCTGGGATTACAGACGTGAGCCACTGCACCTGTCCGAAATACATTTTTTTTAAAGAAAAGATTTGTGATGAGGTGTGTAGGGGGAGATGATGAATGAATGCATGATGAATCTGGGGATCCCACAGTACAGCCAAGTGATAACAACAAATGGTTTGTTATGTTATTGGAGAAATCAGAATAGAGATCTGAGAAAGAGATACAGAATTGCACATCATCAGAGTGTAGGGAAAGTCACAGGCCTAGATAAGGTCACCTAAGGACAGAGTGTAAAGCGGGAAAAGACAACTGAGGGAAGAACCTATCCCATATTTATAGATTAAGTGGAGGAAAAAATGTCTATGATGTTGACTGGAAAGACTGCAAGAATCAAAAGGAAAGACAGAAGAAAAATGTCAAGGAAGATAAGACAAGAGTATTCAATTACACAGACATGCTCAATGAAACCAGGACTGAGTTGTCGATGGGGCTGCGTGGTTCAGAAGTCATAAGCTTCATGCAGTGGAGGAGATAGAAGGCTGGTTGCAAGGGAGTGGAGAGTTATCAGGCAGTGGGGAAGTGAACCAAAGGCTGGGAAAAAAAAATCAATAAACCCGTAAGAAAAATGAGGATAAAACAATAGAGGAGATGTAAGATCAAAAGAAGTTTGATCATTTTTAAGAATTATTATTTTGATTTTGTAAGACAAGAGAAACTAGAGCATGTTTATAAGTAAAAGGAAGCAATCAGTAGAAAAGAAAATACAAAAGTTGCAGAAGAGAGAAAGAAGAAATGATAGATAGAGCAAGGCAGAGCTGTTAAGAAGATCCAGAACACAATGGTGAAATGATTATCTCTGAGGAAAAGAACAGACATATCTTTTTCTAAAAAGAGAGAAATGAGAAAGTGAATAGACATGGTTTTTATATCCATTGGAATCCCAAGGAGGATATGGAATTCTTATTTGAGAGCTTTGTCTCTGTGAATTCAGATTGTGGTCATCACCTGAGAGGTGGTTAAATCCTGAAGAATGTGATAAAGGTGTGGAATAGCTATTGTTGGAAATGAAAGACATGGAATATAGGAAAGAATTACTGAGCAGAACTGAAGGCACATTTGACTCTAGAAACATAAAGTTGTAGCCTTACATCCCCAAAGCCACACTAATGATATTTTCCTCAGGGATTCTTGCTTGTTCTACAAATACAGGGTTCTATATTTTTCTAGGAAAGTGAAGAAAAGGGGAAAATGGGTAGGGAATTGAATGCACAGAATTCTCCCCAAATTAATCACCTTAAGTGACAAAATTAAGAAAATCTGGAGAATTGCCTCAATACACCATATATCTGAATGGATTTCCCAATTTCTCCCTACCTTTTTGATAATGTCCAAGATTTTCCTTGCCAGGCATTTCAATGCAGTGCTAGAACTTAAAAGCTTAAAATAAAGTACCTAATCTAGAGAACACATTTTCTAAAGAGTAATTACTGAAACAATCACCAAGCACAAATTACAGATAAGGATTCTCTCCTTGATTGGAAAGTTCACAGATTTGGTGTCACACAGATTGTAGGTTTAATGGCCAACCATGACACATAAGTACTATAGGACACAATAAACTTGCCTTAACCTCTCTCAGCATAACTTACTTCAGCTGTAACATAGGGGTTAAAAAATGTGCTTTATTCGGTGTGCGTGGACAATACAGACAAGATTAGATAGATACTCAATAAAGAGTATCCATTAGCTATTATTATTTCTTGTTTTGACAGAGGGAACAATGTAAACAGAAAAGAGACACAACACCCAAAATGTGAGGTTCTTACCAAGAAAGAGAAGTGATACGAGTTGAAGGCAGACTCCACTTAAGCCACAAATTTATCGTAGAGCCAAACCTGTTTTCTGGTTGCTGTTCAAGATGAAAGAAAAAGGCTCAATGCAGCAGTATAGAAGTGTATTGCAATCGTGAATGACAATGGAGAAGGGCCCTTTTGCTGAGCTTTTGACACATTGCAACATTAGTTTACCTAATTTATACCTATTTCTCATATTAATAGCACAGCCAACTTCATTAAAAACATGCTACTTTCTTAGACATTCTCTTCACTGAATCAGTGACATTAAAAACACAATTAAAAAAACAAAAAAAACAAAAAAAAACCAGCACCCTCAGGCCAGGTGCAGGGCTCAGGCTTGTAATCCCAGCATTTTGGGAGGCTGAGGCGGGCGGACCATCTGAGGTCAGGAGTTCGAGACCAGCCTGGCTAACATAGTGAAACTTCGTTTCTACTAAAAATTAGCCGGGTGTGGTAGTGTGTGCCTGTAATCCCAGCTACTCGGGAGGCTGAGGCCGAAGAATTGCTTGAACACAGGAGGCAGAGGTTGCAGTGAGCTGAGATCGTGCCATTGCACCACAGCTTGGGCAACAAGAGCAAAACTCCATCTCAAAAAAAAAAAAAGCGCTCTCATGCACGTCACAGTTTTCCCTGTTGGACAGTGCATTTTAATTACCACTGCTTTTGAGAAAACAGGAATGCCTCCTAAATTCACAAAATATTTTCTTCCCTAAGTGTCTTTGAAAGGCCCTGAAATCCACATCTCAATAACAGTTTTTCATGGGGTAGAAAGAAGTTGCTGGGCTGTTTTTTTTTTTTTCCCCAGGAGAACCAAAGCATAACCCTGAGACCTCCCTCCCAAGTAAGAGATAGAAAATGTCAAGGACTGTTGAGCACCCAGCAAATTTCCACAGTGGATCAGTAAGAAGTTACTTAGCACAGGTGTTTAATTATGATGCATTAGGGAAATGGGTAGTGTTCAATGGCCCTCAAGCACGAACCTCCACCTGTGCAGAGGTCTAACATTGGTTCATGGAGTGATAATATTGAGGGGAGTGATTATGCACCAATCCTGCTCAAGGGTCTTTCTTTTCTTGGTTGGTGTAACCAAGTTCACTGCCAGGAAGCCATGGGTTTCCCCACATTAGCAGGTCCATCACACAAGTTTATAGTCTGCATCTGGGTTATCTCTCCAGGAATTAGCCATTTCTGAACGCAACTAAAAAATCAGAATAATTCAAGATGCCCTGCAAAGAAAGTCTCTCCAGGTAGAGAGACTTCCCCAAACTCTGGCTTTATAATAAGCAAAGGTAAACAATGTACTGGCCAAATGGCCAGGCAAGGTCATTGTAATTAATTCCCAAACAATAGCCAGTCACCTTCAGTTATTCTGGGTAGCATTCTATGGTCAGGACTGCCCTGAGGCCCATTAAATTGAGCACTGTCCTAAGACATTCATAAGTATTATCTCAATTAAGTTTCATTTATATTATTATTTACACTATTGTAATTACTATTTTAGAGATGTGAAAATTGATGTTAATGATTATGACATTGTGATATAGCTTTGGATATGTGTCCCCACCCAAATCTCATGTTGAAATGTAATCGCCAGTTGGAGGTGGGGCCCGATGAGAGGTGATTGGATCCTGGGGGCAGATTTCTCCTGAAGAGTTTAGCACCATTCTCTTGGTACTGTCCTCATTATAATGAGTGGGTTCTTGAGAGATATAGTGGTTGAAAAGTGTGTGGCATCTCCCCCATCTCTCTCCTGTTCCTGCTCTCACTATGTGATGTGCCTCCTCCCCATTTGCCTTCAGCCATAATTGTAAGTTTCCTGAGGCCTACTCAGAAGCCAAACAGATGCCGATATGCTTCCTGTACAGCCTGCAGAACCATAAGCCAAATTAAACTTCTTTGTTTTATAAATTACCCAGTCTCAGGTATTCCTTTATAGCAATGCAAGAGCAGCCTAATACATATCATCACCTGCTAAAGTCAATGCTTATATTTTTACTTGAGCTATCTGTCTGCTCAAGACCCTGTAATAACATGCCCGAGACTCTAGGGCCTAGGAAGAGTGTGGGTAAATAATAACATAGGCAAAGTTTGTCTCCTGCATTCCCAAGCCTACCATCCACCCATGCCACTTCAGGACTCATTTATCTTTCAGACAGTCTCCTTCTCCTTCTCCCTTTTTCCTCTACCCAAAGTACAGAGTTCTCTGTGGCTACCCTCTTAAGGACAGGGAAGCAAATCTAATAAGTGAGTCTTGAGCAAAGCTACTCATACTTAGTATGAAATGATTATAGTATGGTCCTCTCTTTTAAGGATTGGCAGATGACAGACAGTCTGTACGAACTGGTAGAATTAAACAATCAGCAATGAGATAAGGCAGAAACATTAATAGCCTTATCATCACGAAACTTGTGTTCTCTCATAGACTGTGAGCTGGTAGAGAACCAGGATTATGCATATTACCTTGTTTAACTAGCTCAGGGTAACTTGCATAACAGAAACTGTATATGCGTTTGTCAAACTGGGTCAAACTAATTCTGGCTTTCCCACTCAGTTTGGAGTAACCTAATACAAACAATTTTGTAGACCTCAGTTTATTTATCTATATTATGGGAGAGTTAGACCAGATCAGTGGCGTTCAGACTTATTTTTCATGGAACGCTGCATTCAAATAAAATATTAATCATGACCATAAACAAATTAAACGGATAAAAGTAAAGCCATTTTTGTTTAATTAATAGGCTCTCCCCTTCTTCTCTTCTATAAACAGTAATAAAAACCTTTAGAATGTGTTATACCTAACTTTTATGGTGCTTAATGTTTATTAACTATATGTGTTAAACATCCCAAATTAAACTTTGTTTTAATACAGTTATCTCACTGAATTAATTTAATTTTAACTTTCTGATAGTGTCAACACAGTCCATTTAGAAGGTATACCACTTACTAGCTGGATGACTTTGAAAATTTTCTTAGTTTTTCCAAGCTTCATAGGCTTTAGCTCTAAAATGGGAATAGTTTGATGAAGAAGATACAAGGAAATAAGGAATGTAGTATACCTATCCAATACCTTCCACAGAGTAGGTGCATATTTAATGGTTCTGTTGGAGGGAAGAGGTTTTAGACCTAGCACAGGATTCCAGCACTGCACACTCAGACAGACCAACAGAGTTTCTGGTCCTACAACAAACCTGAGGGTGGCTCCTTAGGGGCAGATGTACTCAGGCAATACTGAGAGGAGGGACTCCATGGGCATTGGTTACTGGCTGCTATGATAGCAGTCAGCTTCTCTCTGGGGCGAACAGTACCCTTGTACTTAGGAGCTGTAAAAACAAACCTCAATTTACTACCTTATTTGGAATTTATTTTTCTCCAGTCATAATAAAGTTTGTGCGTGTGTTTTGTTGTTATTGTTGTTTTTGAAATTAATTATATCAGTCAAAACTCCCAGGTTTCGTCAAGATTTTAAAGCCTATACAACACAAACATTTACAGTCATCTAGTAAGATTTATTTGCTCCCTCCTCCCAGGAAACATATCAAATTGAACTTGAAGAAGGTTCATTATCATACACAATTTCAAGTATGGTCATGAACTACTTAGATTACTACTTAGAGCAATACTTACTATTAATTTCATATAACTGCTAATTAGCAATGAGACACTCGAAATTATTTGAAATTTTTGACCCAATTTAAGAATGTCACAAATATTTTAGGAGAGCAGTTACATTGCCAAAAAAATCCAGCTGAATGTTTAAAATCAATGCCTTTTATGACATGCTAATTATATTTCAATTTTAACAGAGGTATTACAGATATTCAAAATGGCTATACACCGGAAGTTCTTATGACTTGATATTGTTATGTGGGATGAATACTACATATAATTAATATGTGAGATATGAACACTTTTTATTAGGCCTTAATGGAGGTACCTAACCATTTTTTTTTATCTTTAGGGATTCAAAGAATGTAAGATTCAGTATGGAGGTCAGTGACATGCTGAAACATTTGAATTCTCGCATTTCATGAAGCATCAGTTCTTTTCCCCTCTTCAATTCTTTTATGTGACTGACAGTTCCATCCATTTTTTCCTGAGGCTACTATTGAAATTCCTTTGTACTTGTAGAAGCAAGTTTGCTGGTTCAAGAATTTTGTTTTACCTCTGCCTCTAAGACTTGTCAACGGCAAATTAGGACAAGGAATTCTAATTTATGTTTCAAAGGCCTCAATAGTAGTGAGAAGTATTTTTATTTACATTCCCCCCCAAAAGTGTCAAGTCATGATGAACCACAACGCACTACTGTACAATTATTAGAAAATTCCAGGGGGAGTTGTGAAATATGAGAAGTAAGGGCAAGTGGGGAGAATGTGGCTAATTCTAATAGGACTCCTAAAATGTGCAGCACAGCAGCCGAAATTGGACTGGAGGGAAGCAGAGTGTGTATCTGACCCTTGTTTGTTCACATTCATTACATATAAACATATATATAACCTTCCCGTAAACATATGTGTATTTAAAGAGGTTAAAACTATTTCTAATGTTTCTACTACTACATAATAAGCCTAAACTAAATACAAGCTGGTCTTAGCACAAGCAGTGGCTTTATCATGCTTGTGTTGTTGACATGCTGTGAATATTTTCAAATATACAGAAAAGTTGAAGCAACTTTGCAGTGAATGTTTATATATCCACTACTTAGAATCCATAATTAACATTTCCTATATTTGCTTTATCACATATATATCCACTTCTCTCACCTGCTATCCAATCATCTTATTTTTTGAAGCAGTCAAAGTAAGCTACAGACCTCAGTAACTCTAAATCTCAGTGTGGTTTTTATTTTCTCTTATCCTGATGCTAATCTAGTCACTGAATGATAACATTGGTGCTTTTAGCTAAGGACTTTTAGTTTTTTAGTATTTTGTCTTTTTGCTTGAATGAAGGTATTTTACTTGTTAGATCATTCTACTGGCAATATTATGGGGAACATGCAAAGTGGAGATGAAGAGGAATAGATTTCCATCTCAAGCTCCATTCAGCACAGTGCAGAAAATATGATACAATTACATGGTGGTAAATTCAGCTGCCTTCCTGATTATGATTTCCCTTAGACATTTCAGATTTAGGCTCCATGACATTCGAGATTCACCTATCACTCTTCAATTCTAGGGCTTACAGTAAGGAACTGAGGCATTGGTGATGGATGTATGTTCTTCACAATCTCGATCAGTATCTCTCCTGTTATGGAATCATATCAGATGTATCAGGTCCACTCTGGTCTGCGGACATGTCCTCTTCTATGCCAGCACTGGTTGAAGTGTAACTAGAGTATCATTCAGTCCTTAGAGGGTTGTTCCACTCTGTAGTCTTCAATGTGGCATCCCCTGCAAGGACAAAACCTCTGCATGCCCCTTGACATGTTTCTTAGCTCATTTTCCTTCACACAGAGCAAGGGGCAGGGAATGAGGCACAAGAACTTTTGTATGTTCTCCAGTCCCTCTTTGTGGCTGCAGGAAACATGACAGTTTTTCTTTGGTCTTCTTACACCTAGACAGACCACAACAGCATTTCCATTCTCTGGTGCCCATCCCAGGGTTGCTTGGGAGTTCTCTGCTTTTTATGGCTTCAGCCACAGGGAGAGGAAGACTGCTTTCTAATCTCAGATCCTCAACCCTAAAAAAAATTCTATTCTGCCCCCCTCACCATACACACAGAACTTTCACACCTCATCTAATACTCTTACTTCCTTTCTAAAATCTCTAGCCTGTCTCTCCTAGCCTAGAAGGTTTTATATTCACTCACTGTGCCAGGTAAAACAGGATAGCTATGTATTCTTCCAAATTTATTGTTTAATCTAGGCTCTAGATCTTGGGAGATCAGAAGCTGAGCATTACCTTATTTTGTTTTTCTTTGCATTTCAGCTGTGACTTCAATTTCCTTGGCACATAGAGTCCAAACATAGTTTGAACAGAGGAAATATGGTGGAATAACAGATTTTTTTTAGAAAAGCAAAAAGCATCACAATACTACTTAGCTCATCTCTTCATATCTGCACTGTATGGGTTCATATGTTGCCTAGAACAGTAGTTCTCAACTGGGGGCAATTTTGACCCCCCACCCACACACAGGGGACATTCAGCAGTATCTGGAGACGTTTTCATTTCTTCACGATTAGAAGAGGTGGGTGCTACTGACATTTTTGTTTTTCATAATTAGAAGAGGTGAGTGCTCCTTGCATTAGAGAGACATGCAATGTTGCTAATCAAACTACAATGCACAGGATAGTCCCCACAACAAAGAAATTTCCAGCTTTCCAGCCAAAAACAGCAAGAGTGTCAAGGTTGAAAAACTGTCATCCAAACCAATCCTTCTAAAACTGTTTGAGGGAGCCCAAGGATTCTATGAAAGGGTTATCTCAGGAGCTGAGGAGAAGATCAGTAGCCTCCCCCATCTTGTTCCAACCAGAGAAATTTTACTTTGCACATAAGTTTCCATATAAACTTTCATTTTGTGGGAAAAATGGAGGGGTTATTCACTATATTTTTTAAATCATTATAATAGATTATCCCTAGTGAAGTGTTTTCCTAATTTTTTTACAGATCATAATTTTTTAATGTAGGGGGACTAAAATGATATTTTGCCAATTAATGACATTAATAACATTTTAAAAGACTCCCATTCATTTTTACTATTATTAACCATTGTCTCATAAAAGAAATAATCCTCTCTGAGCAAAAAGACAAGAAATTTATAATTTGAGAACAAAGAACAGCAATTCGAATTGAAATATTTTAGTCTAATGGAAAACTTACAGTTGTTATTTGTGCTTTTCTCATTTGCAGCAAACCAGTAAAAATTTTATTACAGCCCAGCCTCTGTTGAGAGACTGATAAGAACCTCTGCTACAGAATCCTTCTACTCAGGGATTCAATAAATTCTTTCCGATTTTTCCTCAAAGTACTATCTCATTAATTCAGTGGCTCTTGCAAAGGTTTCTGCCCAAAACTGTAATAGTAAAGAGGCCTACATTGACAAAGACTTCTCAAATAAGCCAGAGCAGTTAGAGTTCTGAATGTGGAACCTTGGTTTTACAGATTCTAATACAGGGTAAGAGAAAAATACATTATAAGAAATCACAGTAATGTTTATATTCATAATGGATAGTTGCCTCTATTTAGTTCTCCCTCCCTTCATCTCCAATCCAAATTCCCAGGAATCAGCACCATAACAATTACCAGCAGGACTAGACTCACTAACCCAGGGTACAAGATTGACAATCAAGAGTCAGTTAAAGAATGAACAAGAGTGAAGGTAGATGACATTATATCTGAATTTGTGACTGCTGACCAAATGATTTGAGTGAAAACTTACCATTTTTATATTCATAAGCCATGAAAACAGAGACAAAGATATTCTCAAGCATTGTTCTAAGCCATGAAAACACACACATTGACATTTTCAAGCATTTTTTTTTTTTATCATGAGGAACACAACAAATTCCTGTCAGTAATGGTTGCCCAGGGCTCACAACCTGTGCAGGTAGTGGGATCTCCAACTGATTCTGTTCCATGTACACCCAGAATGAGAAGACAGGAAGGAAGCATTAGCTTTTATTTATTTATTTATTTTTTAGCTGTATTAACTGATAAAATCTACTTCTCTAGAGAGATCTCATTTGTAAATACTTAGACCATTTTATTCTCTCCCATTAGCCCTCAGCTCCATCCTCCCCCTCCCACCAGCTAACATTCACATAATGAAAATAATTTGTCAACGAACAGCTCTTAGAAGAGATAGATTAAGTCATGAAACAAAAACAATTTCTTCTACATGAATTTCAGTGATGTCATTGTATTTTACACTGCTAAGAGAACTGACATCATTATTAGTCAATATTAATGAATCTTCAAACAAATGACAATGTAGACTACAAAAATATCACAAAATAGAAGATATGTTTTTAATTCCTAAGGTTCAAAGTCTACGAAAAATTCAATATAATCATGCATAACATAACCAGATCTTATCTGGCCCCTAGAACTCACAGGGTGAATCACACATAAGGCACACACACAGCGTTTTCCAATTCTATTGTGGGCTTTGATGTATTATTGCTACTTTGCTTCATCTTTTTTTGTTTTGCATGGACATAATAATAGAGAAAAGGTGGCTAAAAATGGAAGTGAAGCAATAAAAGAAAACGACTAAAATATATTGAACTTATATTCTGGGTCAGATGTTACGTGTAACTGTTTTATTTATTCTAAAGTAGTTCTAACAGTCCTTTGAGATTAGAAAAATAATCTATGTGTGATTAAATTGGAGTTTAGAGAGGTTAAGGACCCTTTGCAAGTCCATACCTTTAACCCCAAATAAGATCACCTTCAAAGTCCCTTATCTTGCCACTCCATCATGCTGAAAGAGGGTGCATTGAACAGGCTTTTATAGTGTGCCTATCATATGATAGATGCTTAATTATGGAGTCATGGAACAGGAACTTGGAAAAAGAGGAACTTTTTAAAAAAATCATTCATTTCACAAATATTTATTGAGTACTTACCCTGTGCCAGACAGAGGCGAGGCTCCTACCTGGAAATGTTGACAAGGAATAAAAGATAAATATTAGTCAATTGCTGATAATTACTGAATCTCACCCAATCCCATTGGTCAGCTTTCCAAATAGCTTCTGCACTCCGGTTGGTAACATCACATTTTTGGGGGCATGTGATTCCCAGCAGATCTGCTTCTCCCCAGAAGCCTGCTTTCTAGGCTCACTCTGATTTCTCTGACTTTTTTCAATCACAGTTTGCATACAATCTGCAAATTACTAATTTTTTCAAGTTCAAATAATTTAGTCATTAAAAAATGGTAAGCCTTGTTTTTTATCTTTTGTAAAAGTTATATAGTGCCTAGTTCACAGAAGTTAGCCACAGGGGCCTTTTGTTTTTCTTCCTAGAAAGAAACAGAGAGCCTTAGCCCAGCCTTCTCATTTTACTGATAAAGAAACTAAAGCACAAGGAAAGGACTTGAATTTTTATACTTACAGGACTACTTACTAACAAAACTAAGACAAAAACTCAAGTCTCCTAACTCCTGGGCTAGTACTATTTGCAATTCTATGACCACTCCCCCTGCCATTTGGAATTGAGTCAATTCCCCAAATAGGGAAATCTTTCCAATTTATAGCTTTAATTATGGATATGAGAGTCACCAAATTTTCTGCCTATTCCCATGCCCATTTTCTAATTAAACAAGTGATAAAAGATGTGACTGACGTAATGAACATCAAAAAACAAGAAATAATGAAATAAGCATTATGAGGTTATGAGTTGGCTTGAGATCAATTCACTGGTCTTCATTATACTTATTCATACAAGCTTGGGTTTTATCCAGAAGAGCTCCAACTCTGTATTCTAATTCAGCACTGTGGTAGCTTCACATATTTTATGTATTTAAAAAATAGTGAGACATCTAATCCAATCAAGAATATTTAAGATCCTATATGCATAAAACATTATCACACGCAATACAGAAAAATAAACCTGTTTCAAAGATAGAGTCCCTGATATAAATAAGTTTTACAATTTTTTTTGCAAAAAAAGCAGCAGAATTTCTTTCAGGAAAGACGTGTCATTCATTCATTCATTCTCTAGTGAAATTAAGCGTCTATTATATACAAGCAGTTTATTAGGGAGACCATCAATGAAAAGGATCCAACAAAAGAAGCACAGGCATAGATGTATTCATTATTCATTATATATTGTTGCATAACTAACTACCCCAAAACCTAGTGGTTTAAAACAACAGAATTGTATTATTCCATAGTTCCAACTGGTTTGGAATTGAGTCATGACTCAGCGGGTGCCTCTGGCTCAAATCTCTCATGAGTTGAACTTATGCTGCAGGCCAGAGCTGCTATTTTATCTGAAAGCTCAACTGCACAGGAAGGGAGCTAGAAAAGGATCTGCTTCCTATCTCACTCACATAGTTATCGGCATACTTTAGTCCCTTACCATGTAGGCTTCTCCACAGGGCTGCCTTGGGACACAACTGACTTCCCTCAGGGAGAACACTCCAAGAGAGAACACCCAAAACAGAAGCCATTGTCTTTTTATAGCCTAACCTCAGAAGTGACATCCCACCATCCCATCACATCTGCACTATTCTGTTCAGTAGAAGTCGGTCAATAGGTCTAGCCCACCTTAAAAGGGAGAGAATCATAACATGGAAGGAGTCATCACTGGGGCCATGTTAGGGACTGTGTATCACCACAGAACTTGCCCATAGGAAGCTTAAAGCCTTTTATATTATAATTTTTTTTACTATGTTGTTCCATGGGTTTAAAATATAACTGGCCAATGGTAGGTTCTCAATAGACATTTGTAGAATACTAGGTGATAAATAAAAAAGGCAGACGGGCTAAACTGAGAAAGTCCTAGAATGCCTAGGTGAGTATTTTATAATTAATTTAGTGGACAAGGTAGAACCACTCATAGTTGGACCACTAAGGAGCATAATAGTTGGGGAGAACTTTTCTTCAATCTAATAATGTCATTTGCCACCAATTCTGTTCTTTCACAAGTGATGAGAAGATGGTTTCCATCTTTGTTTCTACTTTAAGGTTATCACCTATCCCAGTTTGCTGAGACTATGGGAGTTTGCAGGACATGGCACTTCAGTGCTAAAACAAGGAAAGTTCTGGGAAACCTGGGATGAGCTGGTTGTCCTACTCTACCCCCATAACTCATTTTTCCCTTCAGGAGGAACAATGGCCAAACTGATTGGTTCACATTTCCATGGGTTACCTCAAAAACTAATAGTCTCTCTCTCACCATCCTGGGCCAGCTATGCTTAGCCATGGTGGGGGGGGCTCATCTCATACTTCCACTGCATACTCGAGAAGGCTCAACCAAGTTCTCTTATCTGGGTTTGCCAACAATGAAACAGATGGTGTACACTGCTTCTTTGTGTCTGTTTCTCAACTCAACGGAAATCACAGGGAAAAGAACCAATTAAGATCTTCCATATATTTAACAATGATTGAAGCTGTATTTTCAGAGTATTTAGTGAGTATTTATAAAGTGCTAACTATGTGCCACACAAAGTATTAGAGAAAGAGAAATAAGGCAATCCTTACCCTTATGACACTCACAGCTGAATGGGAGGACAGACGTATAAACCAATTTTTAAATACAGCACATTAAGTCATAGTCAATGTCTGTCAGAAGGGTAATAAAAGTTTTGAGTGTTTCTTCAGGAGGTGATGTTTGAATCGAATCATAAGAAATGAATACAAGTTTGTGAGGCAAATATGTTAGAAAGGGCATTCTAATAAATTGAACAGCATAGAAAGACATCCAAGTATAGAAACATGAGGGAAATAACAGAAAATAATTTAAAATGTCTCCATCAGTAGGAGAATGCAGAGGCATTGCAAAAAAAAATAAAGGTAAAGTTTATCTGGGTACTGGACATTCTGGAATACTAGATTACAACTAAAGACTAAGAAACTTAAGTTACAGATTGGAAGGTGGGAAGAACAGCTATTAACTCTGAATATGGTTGGGGGCCATGCAAAAACTGGAAATAAAATGTGTATTCATTAGGGTTCTCTAGAGGAACAGAACTAATAGGAGATATATATATGATATTATATTTTATATATATAATATGATATTATATTTTATATATAATATGATATTATATTTTATATATATAATATGATATATTTTATATATAATATAATATTATATTTTATATATAATATGATATTATATTTTATATATAATATGATATTATATTTTATATAGATGATATTATATTTTATATATAATATGATATTATATTTTATATATAAGATATTATATTTTATATATAAGATATTATATTTTATATATAATATGATATTATATTTTATATATAATATACTATATTTTATATATAATATACTATATTTTATATATAATATATTATATTTTATATATATAATATACTATATTTTATATATTAATATATTATATTTTATATATAATATATTATATTTTATATATAATATATTATATTTTATATACATAATATCATATTACATTTTATATACATAATATCATATTACATTTTATATATATCATATCATATTACATTTTATATATATCATATCATATTACATTTTATATATATCATATCATATTATATTTTATATATATATCATATCATATTATATTTTATATATATCATATCATATTTTATATATATCATATTATATTTTATATATAATATCATATTATATTTTATATATAATATCATATTATATTTTATATATAATATCATATTATATTTTATATATAATATCATATTATGTTTTATATATAATATCATATTATGTTTTATATATAATATCATATTATGTTTTATATATAATATCATATTATGTTTTATATATAATATGACATTATGTTTTATATATAATATGACATTATGTTTTATATATAATATGACATTATATTTTATATATAAGATGATATATTTTATATATATAAGATGATATTATATTTTATATATAAGATGATATTATATTTTATATATAATATGATATTATATTTTATATATAATATGATATTATATTTTATATATAAGATATTATATTTATATATAATATGATATTATATTTTATATATAAGATATATTTTATATATAATATGATATTATATTTTATATATAATATGATATTATATTTTATATATATAATATGATATATTTTATATATATAATATCATATTATATTTTATATATATAATATCATATTATATTTTATATATAATATCATATTATATTTTATATATAATATCATATTATATTTTATATATAATATCATATTATATTTTATATATAATATCATATTATATTTTATATATATAATATGATATTATATTTTATATATATAGCAGTTTATTAGTATTAACTTACACGATCACAAGGTCCCACAATAGGCCATCTGCAAGCTGAGGAGCAAGGAGAGCCAGTCTGAGTCCCAAAAGTGAAGAACTTGGAGTCTGATGTCTGAGGGCAGGAAGCATCTAGCACAGGAGAAAGATGTAGACTGGGAGGCTAGGCCAGTCTAGTGTTTTCACATTTTTCTGTCTGCTTTATATTCACTGGCAGCTGATTAAATGGTGCCCACTCAGATTAAGGGTGGGTCTGCCTTTCTCAGCCCACTGACCCAAATGTTGATCTCCTTTGGCAACATCCTCACAGACACACCCAGGATCAATACTTTGTATCCTTCAATCCAATCAAGTTGACATTCAGTGTTAACCATCACAAGTCCACCTCTTGTCAACTTGAACCCATACACATCTCCTGAGATCACAAGTAATCTTCAAATAAAGATAATAATAAGGTCATAATTACACTAACATAATACAACTATCTTTTTTTACAACTGGAACACACCAATCCTCAACCCAAATACTACTACATAAAGTTAACAATACTTAAATGCTGATATGAAGTCAATAAATCTTATGTTACATGATAAAGGAAAAGGAAATAAATGAACATACTTTGTTAGTACAAGTGTATACATGTACAAACATGTTTTTAACACAAGAAGGAGGAAATACTCATGACAGTTACAGTCCTCATTTCTGCAGCTGGTCATGTGATTGTAGCTGGTATTGATGACTACCTTCTTCTACTACCCATTCTATATTCCCTTTGCCTTCAGCAAGCACCTCAGCAGGTAGTGGTTTTTTTTCTAGTGGAGTGACCCAAACCTTCATTTCTGAAGGGTCTGGGCCTTTTGTACTCCTGCCTGAATTGGGCTGTTGTAGTTTCCCATCACCTTAATCACAAGGCATGTTAATACTAAGAGATGTCCTAATGAATCTCTTGTATTCCATGCATTCTCTTCTTTACTTTTCTTGTGGAGTAGTAGACTGATTTTGTCTTGATAGTCTGGGTCAATCACTGCAGCAAACACTGTAACTTCCTTCTTAGCCTGTTGACTTAAAGGTAGGAGGAATCCAAAGTGTCCAAGTGGCAATCTTAACTTTTAGTTTAATGGAATCATTGTTGTCTCCTGGTGGCAGAGTTTCTTCCTCTGGATCTAAGACCTCTAGGCCAGCAGAACATAATGTCATGGGAACCGGAAGCAAACACTTTGCTAGCGGATCACTAGGGGTGATGGTGAGTAGTGCTACTTCCACTTTCCCCCCCTTGATTCCTGGACCCATCAATCCTGGCTATGGGAGAAACAGTATCATATATTGGATGCTGATTCAGAGCATACACAGCCTTCTGGCCAGCCGTGCAAAGTATTGTCATTGTAATTGTGACTTCAAATGACCATTCCACAGTTCTACCAATCCAGCTGCTTCAGGATGATGAGGAACATGGTAAGACCAGTGAATTCTATGAGCATGAGCCCACTGTGACACGTATTTAGCTGAGAAAGTGAGTGCCTTGGTCAGAGGCAATGCTGTGTAGAATACCATGACAGTACATATAGCATTAGTCCATGGATGGTAGTCTTGGCAGAAGCATTGCATGTAGGATAGGCAAACCCATATCTGGAGTAAATGTCTATTCCAGTGAGGACAAAACTCTGCCCTTTCCATGTTGGAAGAGGTAAAATATAATCAACCTGCCATCACGTAGCTGGCTGATGACCTTGAGGAATGGTGCCATATCGAGGGCTCAGTGTTGGTTTCTGCTGCTGACAAATTGAGCACTCAGCAGTGGCCATAGCCAGGTCAGCCTTGGTGTGGAAGTCCATGTTGCTGAGCCCATGTGTAACCTCCATCCCTGCCACCATGGCCACTTTGTTCATGGCCCATCAGATGATGACGGGGGTGACTGGGGAAAGAGGCTGAGTGGTGTCCACAGAACAGGTCGTCCTATCCACTTGATTATTAAAATCCTCCTTTGCTGAGGTGACCTGTTGGTGAGTGCTCACATAGGATACAAACATCTTCACAGTTTTTGACCACTCAGAGAGGTCCATCCACATACTTCTTCCCCAAATTTCTTCATCACTGATTTTCCAATCATGCTTCTTCCAAGTCCCTGACCATCCAGCCAAACAATTGATGACAGCCCATAAGTCGTATATAATTGCACATCTGGCTATTTCTCCTTCCAGGCAAAATACACAACCAGGCACACTGCTCAAAGTTCTGCCCACTGGGAAGATTTCCTTTCACTGCTGTCCTTCAGGAATGTCCTAGAAAGGGGCTGTAGTGCTACAGCCATCCACTTTCAGGTGGTGCCTGCATATTGTGCAGAACAATCTGTAAACCAGGCCCTAGTCTTCTCTTCCTCTGTCAGCTGTTCATAGGAAATTCCCCCTGAGGCCATCAGTGAAGGCTAGGGGAGAGAAGGCAGGGTGGCAGGAGTGGAGACCATGGACATTTGAGACACTTCATCATGTAACTTACTTGTGCCTTCAGGACCTGCTAGAGCCCAATCATGTATATACTACTTCCATTTGATGATGGAATGCTGCTGTGCATGACCCACTTTATGACTACATGGGTCAGAAAGCACCCAGTTCATGATAGGCAGTTCAGGTCACATGGTGACTTGATGACTTATAGTCAAACATTCACCAAAGCTCAGTAAAAGGCCAAGAACTGTTTCTCAAAAGGAGAGTAGTTATCTGCAGAAGATGGCAGGGTCTTGTTCCAAAACGCTAGAGGCCTCCACTGTGATTCACCTATGGGGGCCCGCCAAAGGCTCCAAACAGCATCCCTGTCTGCCACTGACAACTCAACAACCATTGGATCGGTTGGATCATATGGCCCAAGTGGCAGAGTAGCTTGCACAGCATCCTGGATCTGTTGCAGAGCATTCTCCTGTTCTGGACCCCACTCAAAACTGTCAGCCTTTCAGGTCACTCAATAAATGGGCTGGAGTAACACACCCAAATGAGGAATACATTGCCTCCAAAATCCAAATAGGTCCAGTAGGCACTGTGCCCCTTTCTTGGTTGTAGGAGGGGCCAAGTGCAGCAACCTATCCTTCACCTTAGAAGGAATATCTCGACAGGTCCCACACCACCAGACCCTTAGAAATTTTACTGAGGTAGAAGATCCCTGAATTTTAATCAGGTTTATTTCCCAAACTCTGGCAAGCAAATGTCTCACCAATAGTCCAGTGTGTTTGCTACTTCTTGCTGACTGGATCCAATCAGCATAATGTCATCAATGTAATGGACCAACGTGATATCTTGTGGAAGCAAAAAGCAATCAAGTTATCTCCCAATAAGATTATGACACAAAGCCAGAGAGTTGACATGCCCCTGAAGTAGGACAGTAAAGGTATATTGCTGTCCTTGCCAGCTGAAAGTAAATTGTTTCTGGTGGGCCTTATGGACAGGAATGTAGAAAAAGGCATGTGCCAAGTCAATGGGTGCATACCAGGTACCAGGAGATGTGTTAATTTGCTCAAGCAAGAAAACCACATCTTGTACAGCAGCTGCAACTGGAGTCACCACTTAGTTAAGCTTACAATATCATTCTCCAAGATCCATCTGTCTTCCACACAGGCCAATTAAGAGAGTTGAATGGGAATGTGGTGGGCATCACCACCCCTGCATCTTTCAAGTCCTTGAAGGTGGCACTAATCTTCACAATCTCTCCAGGTATGCAACATTGTTTCTGATTTACTATTTTTCTAGGTAGAGGCAGCTCTAATGGCTTCCATTTGGCCTTTTCCACCCTAATATCCCTCACCCTACCAGTCACGGAGCCAATGTGTGGGTTTTGCCAGCTAAGTATGTCTATGCCAATTATGCATTCTGGCCCTGGGGAAATGACCACAGGATGAGTGCAAGGACCCACTGTAAGTCGTACCTGAGCTAAAACTCTATTAATTACCTGACCTTCATAAAACCCTAGTTTAACTAGAGGACCACAGTGACATTTTGGGTCCCCTGGAATCAACGTCAGCTCAGAGCCAGTGTCCAGTAGTCCCCGAAATGTCTGATCATTTCCCTTTCCCCAGTGCACAGTTACCCTGGTAAAAGGCTGGAGATCTCCTTGGGGGAAGATGGGAGAAAGATTAACAGCATAAATTGTCGATAGTGTAGTAGGGTCCCCTTCATAAGGGGACCCAGCCTCCCCTTCATTCAAGGGGTTCTGGGTCTGTAAACTGGCTCAAGTCTAGAAATTGATTGAGGGACCTTGGTTCTGTGTTCATAATTCAAATTAGTCTTTTGTTCATAAAACCTAGAAATTTTTCTGTGTATATAAATTAAGTAGGAATGTTGTAAGCTTCCTCTCAATTTCATGGTGTTCTAGAAACACCATGATTAATTAGCCAATGCTAGAGCACTACAGGAGTCAGACTATTATAAATGCTGCTTTGTCTCTGCTGTTCATTACAGTAGGTATGCCCACCTTGCCTTTGATGGTTGAGTGCTGCCACTTGGCCCCTGCCACCTCAGGATCCAATTATTCCTGTTGTATTTAAATTTTGTAGTTGAGTGACTGCAGTTCCCACTGTTAGATCTGACATAGAGAGAAGAGCAATTACAGCGGTCTTCAAAGACGCAGGTGCTGCCCTCACAAATCTATTTCACAAGGCATTGGTCAGGGTATATTTTCTGGACCCTCCAAGCTGGGATGAGTAGGTCTAAAGTGATTAATCCACTCCACCCATCCCAATCTCCCTGAGCCTTTGGATCCCTTCCTCTACATTAAACCAAGGGAGATCAGGCAGTTCCAACTTACAGTGGGCCATCTTTTAATCCATATTTCAGCCAACCAGGCAAATAATCTATTAGAATCTTTTTTAATTCCCCAAGCTGCAATATTAAATGCAGAGTTTCTACTTAGTGGGCCCAAATCAATAAATTCAGCCTGATCCAACTTTATGTTCCTTCAACCGTTATTCCACACCTTAATATCCATTTCCATGCCTTTTCTCCAAATTTCTGCTTGTATAAATTAGAAAACTCAATCAATTCTTTTCTAATGTATCTCACCTACTCATGGGTCATACTTTCAACTTCACCTCTAGGGGGCCTTCTGGGAATTTAGTCTAGTTATAGGTCTAGAAGCAAACAGGGGTGTTGGGGGTGGCTCCTGAAGAGAATCAACATTATCTTGCCTGGCAACTGCCTCAGGGGAGGCCATCACTGTTGCCTCAGGCAGCACAGGGTTTATCTCCTCAGATAAAGGTGGAAAGGCTGATGGCAGCATGGGTCTGAGAGGGGATGCTGCCACTACTGGGGATGGGGAAACTGTTTCTTTGGGCAAAAAAGTTTCATCAGAGCTTACAAACTCAGTGTCCCCAGCTTCAGCAGGGTCCTCCCACACATCCCATTCTCTTCCAATCAATGTCCTCACTTTAACAGTAGACACCTGGTGAGGCTGTGAATACATCTTTTGTTGCAGGTCAGCCACTCACATGATAAGAGTTTGTGTCTGTTTTTCCACAATTTCAGCTCTTTCTCTTTAGGAGATAAGACTCTCACTCAGGGAAATCTTAGAAGATTTGAGGCTCTGTATCTGCTTCTGAAGCCATGAGTTAGAATCTTTGAGCTTATTTTCTTTTATCACTTTGTCCATTGAACTTAGGAGCAACCAATCAGCCTCATTATGTTCCTTGGTTCTCTAAATATGGTCAAAGTCATTATGTATAGAATCACTAAACTTCTTGCCTCTCATGAGTGGTGAAACAGGAGTGTCAAATGCATTTATTTTGCATAACTCTCTAAACAGTTCATGCCAAGGAGTATCAGTCTTCTCCATACTATTAGAAGTAGAATCCTTAGCATTTTGGGGTCTAATCATATTAAGCAGCCAATTCCAGAAACCCCAAAACCAACAAAAGAACTCTGTCCTTAATACACTGTTCCTCTAGAACCACCCCTGGTTCCAAGATCTGTATTAGTCATGGTTCTCTAGAGGTACAGAACTAATAAGATAGATATATATTTAAAGGGGAGTCTATTAAGTATTAATTCACACTATCACAAGGTCCCACAATAGGCCATCTGCAAGCTGAGGAGGAAGGAAAGCCAGTCCAAGTCTCAAAACTGAAGAACTTGGAGTTTGATGTTCAAGGGCAGGAAGCATCCAGCACAGAAGAAAGTTACAGGCTGGGAGGCTAGGCCAGTCTAGTCTTTTCACATTTTTCTGCCTGCTTTATATTCTAGCTGTACTGGCAGCTGATTAAATGGTGCCCACCCAGATTAAGGGTGGATCTGCCTTTCCCAGTCCACTGACTCAAGTTAATCCCCTTTGGCAACACCCTCACAGATACACCCAGGATCAATGTTTTGCATCCTTCAATCCAATCAAGTTGACACTCAGTGTTAACCATCACAAAGTGGTTGTCACTGTATGAAATGAGGAGAACAAATTGGACAGATACAGGTAGGGAACAGAATCTTCAGGACTCTCCCACCAGAGATGGAGAAATAAAAGCACAAGAATCAAAGATGACACCAAGACATTTATTCTGGGAGACCAAGGAAGGAGAAGTGCTCTCAACAGAACTAAGAAAGTGAGAAGCAGCCAGCCTTCTGAAAACTCATTCAGTAAAATAAATGTTGATTTTGGTGGGGGGTTGGTAGAGCACATAAGTCTGGATGTGGAACAAGCAATTGAAAATGTAGGCATAGGTCATAGAAGAGACAGCAGGGCAACAGATACAGGTGTGCCTAGAGATGATGGGTGATCAATGATCCCCAAACATCTCGAGAGATGATATTTTTTTAAAAGGCAGAGACTGAATATTTAGAAAAGCCAACATTTTCTAAACAGAAAAAAATACAACCCTTTGAAATAAGCAGTGAAGAGAAGCAGTTCAGCAGTGTAACTTACAAGAAGGAAGGGAGACTTTCAAGAAAGCAGAGATGGTCAGTAGGACTGAGATATTGAAGATGTTGGGGATTATATGGTGGCTATGAGAGTGTGGCCATTCATGAACAGTCTTGGCAGAGAGGCAAATAAAGGTAGCACATGTGTGATAAATGAGGAGAAAATGGTGGAGTTGCAGGATAGATAAAACTTATCACAAGTACTTTTTTTTTTTTTAGCTTAGCAAGATTTATGAAGAAAACTCCTTCAGATTATTTGGCTATCTATGCAAAACATCATTTGTGAACAATATCAAATATTAAACCTAAATTTCATCTAATTATTTGTCTATCTATCCAAATAAGCACAATGCCGGGTATTAGGAATACAAAAACAAGAGTTGATTGGTGATGTTTACCTTCAGGAAGGCCTTCCTGCTGTTAGTCACAGACTAAAATACAAGTAAAGATGCCCAAAATATGGCAGTTGCTATAGCAAATCACAGAGGACAAAAGAAGTTCAAAGAACAAACTGGAGTTTCCTTCAGGGCTTAGGGCTTACTAACATTTCCCCCTCAAAAAAAGAAAAAAAAAAAAAAAGACTGCAAAATGTTGATTCACTCACAGTAGAGTGAAAACCAGAATAGGTTCCAGTGACACGAAGTTGTTAGACCCTCATAAATATGCCAAATAGCAATGAACAATCTCAGACAATAGAAGATAAAGAATTTGAATTTTAAAAGCTGCGGCAACAAGTGACTCAAAAAACTGAGGGACTAAACAAGCAATCTTCTGTTCTTTTCATCAAAAACACTCTTTTTGCTTTTAACTGCAATCGGTGACTACTGACTAATAGAAAATGTGTAGGAATACAGTTTAAGGGTTGTATGTTACTGTAGATAACACTCATAGGATCTTGCTACTTAGAGGTCTTACAAAGGTGTTGTCAAATAGATAAGGTCTGATACAGTTCAAGCATGAAAACCATATGATTTATCTGTATAGCCACAGCACAAGCTAAGGATAGAAGCTGGGATTCTTCCTTCTGCAAAGCAGAAACAAGGCAAGATTGCTAATGTCATCCTGACTCACCAAGTGCAGCCAAGACTGTTCCTTTCAGCAAAATTGCTGAACTGTGTGGTTGAGGCTGGATGATTTTCACACAAAGGGACTCTTCCACACACACGGCTCTCCAACAGCAGAAGAATCTGTGAGGCTACAACAGATGTGCCCTATTGAAGAATCCCCTCCACATGGGCAGGTGCCAGAAGAACAAGTGGAAGAACAGATCAGCCCAGCAGGGGCCACTTGTGGTGGAAGAAAATGAACTTACAGGCCTCAGCTTAAATCTGCCAGACCTGGTGTTCACAAAGCTGTGAAACAGAAAGGAGAAATATTCAATTATCCATTATCATATAGACAGTACACCTTTCTCAGCACTCCTCAGGCTTCATGTCATCTGCAATTATTACTGTCATGGCCAATTAGCACTAAAGACAAGCCACAACACACCAGCACTATACTACCCAATAGAGCTTACAGGCACCCAAACCCTGCTAGGCAGTATCTACTGTAGTTTAGAGACAGTTAGGCTGCCCAGGTACTTCCCCTTCCTAAGGTGGGGAGAAGGACGATGAAAACAAATAAATCACACCTGGGAAGGTCTTCCTCCTTAGGAGAGGGTCGGGGCTTCCCACGTCATCAGCTGAAGAGGGTTTACAGAGGAGACTAAGCAGAAAAATTACCCCATCCCCCTACACCCTTCAAACATGGAGTATGAAAAGGTAAACATATGTAGCTAAATGTTTTGTGAGGCTTCAGGTAAAGAACTCTAAGAGAATGTCTATGTCCAAGGTAAGAAGCACCATTTCAGGCAACTACATGAGGCTATGATTCCCATCATGCCCTGGAATCTACAGATTTTACAGTTGAAAGGGCTTTGTACGACTTATCTGCTTGAACTGCTTAATTCTACAGGTTAAAAAACTGAGACCCAGAGAAATAATACATTTAATATGACACAGAAATGATTCAAATATCTAAGATGATGTTTATCTAGTTTTATTTACTCTGGACAACAAAAATCTTGGCCCTGCTAATTACTAAGCTTGTAAAGTCAAGTGGAGGATTTGTGGGAAGTGGCTGGCCCCATATTCTTTAATAAGAAGAATATAAACTTCCTAAAGAAATTTAATATAATGGTATAATAATAAATTCTAATGTCAGTCTCCAGACCCTTCACACCAGGAAGAGGTGATACTTGGATCTAGTTCTTCCGGGTCTCCCTCATGTTCCTCATAACCACACCCCATGTGATGGGGCACGAACTGGGGTGAAGGAAGAGGTGATACCTGGATCTAGTTCTTCTGGGTCTCCCTCATGTTCCTCATATCCACACCCCATGCGATGGGGCATGAACTGGGGTGTCCATTACTTGCTGCAGGGTCTCCAGTACCGGATTCAGGTAATGAGTCACCTTTATATTTTAGCTTCAAAATGGCATTCTAACTTAAGCATAATTTGAGGATTTCAGCTTCTCTGGAGACATCTTTTGGTGCTGTGGTTATAGGAAGGCGCCTTTGTTAAGCAGAGTAGGCGTAGGTGGTACAGTGACACTTGTCTCTTTTTCTGAAAAGAGTTTGATGATCACAGTAGCATCTTGTAGAGATGCAAATATTAAATAAAATAATACAGAGAAGAGTGTTTCAAAAAGTTTGAGCTCTCTAAATGTTAGCTATTTATTTTGTCTTAAAGTGAAAATAACCTGTCTTTATATATATATACCTTAAGATAAAATTTCCTGTATCGACATCTCCCAGAAAATGGTACCTTGGGCACTACTTCTTAGTCATTACATGATTGATATAATAGGTGCTCCAAATAATTACTTGGCAAATTGGGAAGAGTCCATAGTATCTTCCTTTAATCTAGGTGTTTTTAGGGAGTCATCCTTTCTACAACCGACTCCCAGTTTTGTAAGATGTCAGTTCCAGTGTTCTCTTGCCAAGGGATACAAATCTACATCCACAATCATAACTCCAGGTTTCTCTTTCCTGTTGCCCACAGATATAATGAATTTGGCAGAGCCTAGATTGTAGTTTTCTATGACTGAGTGGGCCTGTATTCCACTTCTACTTTGAGGCCAACTGCCACTTAACTGTGGTACAAATCTGTGATTCTGATATTGTAATAAGTGAGGCCCACAGCTTTTTGACAGTAAGTATGTTTTAAATTTTTTTTTTTTTTTTTTTTTTTTGAGGCAGAGTCTCACTCTGTTGCCCAGGCTGGAGTGCAGTGGTGCAATCTTGGCTCACTGCAACCTCAGCCTCCCAGGTTCAAGCAATTCTCCTGCCTTAGCCTCCCGAGTAGCTGGGACTACAGGCACACACCGCCACACCCGGCTAAATTTTTTGTATTTCAGTAGAGACGGGGTTTCACCCTGTTGCCCAGGCTGGTGGCAAACTCCTGAGCTCAGGCAATCTGCCCGCCTCGGCCTCCCAAAGTGCTGGGATTACAGGCATGAGCCATGGCAACTGGCCTGTTTTAAATTTTTTAAGTAAGCAAGACAGAGAGGAAGAGAGAGAGCCTTACTGTATTATCCAAGGGCAGTGATGAGCATGTGGTTATGAAGTGAGCTCAGTGTGCTTGTCCTTGCATCTAGCAAATACTATACATGCTCTATTTCTCCACTAAACTCATGACTAAATGGGGACTGTCAAATAAGTGAGGATATTGGGACAGTTCCTATCACCTACCACAGGACACACTCAGGTCAAAAACTGCATTCAAAGAAACATGTCCAGCCTCTAGCCATTTATTTCAGTCTTTTTGTTCTAACAGATACTTTCTTATATACCATATAAGAAAGCAATTTACAAAGGAAGAGATCAATAAGGAATATGTATTCTCAAAAGCTTACCTAAATTTTCATTTACTAGCTGATTTACACCAGAACACTTCAAGTATTCCACCAACTTGAACACCAAGTTCTATCAAGTTTAGTTCAAGTATTTGAAGGATTATTTTTGAAGGCTATTCATTTAGTTGAACTATTCACTAAAGAAACAAACATAATTATTACAACAAGCAACTTTTATATATTCCAAACCAGCTTAGTTTGGTTTACTATAAGCCAACATCTTTGACTTGTTATTGCTTTTATATTTCATTCCAATAGTTTAAAAAATACATAAAATAATCTTTTACATTTTAACATGCCAAAAGTTTATATTCTGAAAGTACTTGGCCAGGCACAGTGGCTCATGCCTGTAATCCCAGCAGTTTGGAAGGCCAATGTGGAAGGCCAGACTCCTGGTGCTTGAGCCCAGGAGTTCAAGACCAGCCTGGGTAACATGGCAAAACTCCATCTCTACCCAAAAAAAAAAAAAAAAAAAAAAACAGAAATTGGCCAGGTGTGGTGGTGCTTGCCTGTAGTTCCAGCTACTTGGGAGGCTGAAGTGGGAGGACCACTTGAGCCTGGGAGGTTGAGGTTGCAGTGAGCAAACATGGCACCACTGCACCTGGGCAACAGAGTAGACCTTATCTCAAAAAAAAAAAAAACCAAAAAAACTAAAGAAATTTGAAAAATGCATTTGAATATTAATCTATTGTTTTGTGCATAGTTATATGAATTACATTCACTTATGTAAATTAAGTATATAGATTCATTGCCTTAAATCACACACAGGAAAATATTAACATGTATAGAGTAGCTTTTACAGAACAGTAGAAGTATGACAGATTAATCATATCAGAAAAATTAATCATTGAAGAAATTAAGAGTTTTTTTTTCTTTTCCTTCCTCTTCTGGACCTAAAGAATATCCATTTCTATATCTCCTTTGTTCTGCCCCCATCCTGTGGCCACAGTTCTCTTATAAATCCAGAACTTCTTGGCATCTTCCTCCCCATGTGAAAAAGGATTTTATGGGCTGGAAGTGATCCCAAAGAGATTTTGCAAGATGAAGTTGGGCTCAGTAGTGGTAGATCCTGGATCAGCACCTCTCACATTCCTCTCAGTAGTGTATGCCCTGACTTAGATAGGGTAATACTACAATTAATAAAACCTTTGGTGCTTTTGCATTTTCTATCTCTTTGTATCAAATCAGATAAAAAAATAAGAAATATATAATACAATCAAGAACACTTAAGAAGAAACACTTTCAAGCTATACATATGATAGATCTTAATGGCCCCATTGGTTAGTGATCAGTCACTTTGATGTGAGCAAAGGAAAAGAAGGAAAAGAGAAAACAATCTATAACTGTGAACATATAGATAAAAATAAGTCTGAGTTTCACTTTTACCATTTTCTCTCCCCTTTAATGACTCCATCATTTTTGCATTAAAATATACATAACATAAAATTTAATATTTTAACTATTTTTAAATGTACAGTTCAGTGGCATTAAGTACATTCACATTGTTGTGCAACCATCCTACCATTCATCTCTAGAAATTTTTTATCTTGCAAAACATAAACTGTGTACCCTTTAAACAATAACCCCATCTTTTTGTTTTAATTTTCTTAATGGCCAACATGTGTCAGTCAACCAAACTTTTTAGCATTTGCTGTCTACTTATCTAGTAAGGAGGGAAATTGGAGATGATGTGTCTGCCCCCAGGGAGTTGACATGTTACAACAGAAAGTTGGACAAAAACACCATCTCATAAAGCCAGTCATTGAGCACACACCTGACACTTAAGCAGGTGCTACATTAAGTGAGTTTCAAAGTAGAATAGCTGATAGTTTAGTTTCAAATTTCCCACTCACAATTCAAAATACACAGCTCTAATTCAGAGGAATATGCTGTTTTTAAAAACGATGACTCCTTTCAATAAGAAGAAATAGTGCTGCTATTTTAACCACACTTCTCAGTATGTTATTTTTGAAGGTTAATTGGTCTTTATTTTACAAATCCTCTGGGGTAGTTTTAGGTCAACTGAGACAGGCATTGACAATTCCTGAAAATCCCAAAGCATCTCCACATGTTTCTTAAACTATTGTTGGCTGCTGTGAGCAGGAGTGAGGCTAAGTGGGAATCCCTGTATTCTTGGACCTATATGTAGGCCACAAGTCATTCTGATTTCTAAATCTGTCATATCAGAATGTGACAAATAGCACTTCAAAATTTCCAGGCCCAGCCTAAGAGGTTAAAATACAATTTGCCCTTAATAATAAACATTGCATTTGTCTGAAAATTGGCTGTACCACTCAAAAACAAACAAACACCTCTTATTCACCTTTCTCTCTCAGGAGGTCAGCATTGAAAAGCTATAGTTTAATTTCTCTTTTTTAAATGGGAACCAGGTGTTGTATGCGTGTGTGTGTGTGTGTTTTTAAAATTATTGTTATTACATGGCACCAAACAGAAATGGACATGCTCATATATTCCAAGTTGACTATTTGTGTTCTCTTTGCTAGTGATCATTAATTTCATTTGGACAGTTATTCATGTAAGCAATTTGCCACTACGATGACTGAGAAAAAATACTGAAGCAATAGGTTTTTAAAATGTTAATACATGGAAAGAGATATAAATCTCTTGCAAAACATATTTCTTCAAGTTTTATATTTAGTCTCTGGTGATATAAACCATAAAATTGTGCTAGCTAGTCCAAACTGTTTTTATTGAAATCTTGGTTTGGGAAAACAAGGATTGAATCTCTTAAAAGCTCATTTGGAGTACAAATATTTGAGCTCTAGCTATAGTAAATCTATAAAGATATCTAGAATTCAGGAAGATAACACCAATGGAAAAACAAATTTCTTTGGTTCAATTTTCTTATGGAAAATGACATACATGCTGCTTTAAATAGCTGCTGCTGCTTCATGAAATACCTCAAGAAAGGATCTATTTGAAAGGTTTTTGTTCAGCATGCTGTACTTCTGCTGGTGCCTCGAGACTGTTACTGAATTTATATGGAAATGAAAGATGGAGACAGCAATGCAAACCTAGTGTTTTACAAACTCACCTTTGTCCGGCCTCACATAAAGCTGTGCAATTGACCTCATTAGATCTGTCACTTGCTGGTTTATTTCTGGGCCTCTCTCTAGCTTAAAATAACATCAGAACTATCCCCAGACACCTTTCTAATAGAAAATATATCACTGGAACAGGATAATCTGGACCCCATGGCATAAAGCAATAGTGCAGAGGAGTTATGGTCACCTAAGAGGAGCAAAGGGACATCTTCTGATTGGGTTGAACTTACTTAGACATTGCTACCTTTCAACTTCTTCATCTAGTCTAGCTCTCACAGGATTTTTTTGTTGTTGTTGTTGTTGTTTTGTTTTATTTATTTATTATTATTATTATTATTATTATTATACTTTAGGTTTTATGGTACATGTGCGCAATGTGCAGGTAAGTTACATATGTATACATGTGCCATGCTGGTGCGCTGCACCCACTAACTCATCATCTAGCATTAGGTATATCAATTATCCTGCCTTTGAAAAAATTATGTCTCTCTGCTGGACAAAACATACTGTATTCTTAATGTTGAGAAATGGCTTGGAAAAGAGGTCCAGTCCAACATCTTATATTATAAATGAAGAAACTGAGACCTAACGTGTTTAATGACATATGAGCCAAAAACTAGCCCTAGTATGCTGATTATCTGTCTATTGTCTTTTCTTATAAGTCATTTATAGAATTATGGCATTTATTTGGTATGTCTCCATGGAAAAGTAATTCTTTTAAAATATAATAGGGACTAGAAAATCTCTCTATACATAAGGGTATAAACTATATCCCCAAAAGGGTTCTTGTTTTCTTTAATTCTTTTAAACTATCTTTTACTATCTGTAAACATTAACTTCCCCTCAACAAGCCAGTCTAGAAAAATAAATTTTTCTATCACATTTTGTCAAATTGAATCATACATTAATTGAAAGCTTAAAGAATTATTGTAATCACTTACTATTTTCCTTTAATGATTTTCAAATTTTGAGATGGAGCCAAATACCTTTCTGAGTAAATAAAAAATAGAGCAATTTACAGAAGTGATAGATATTTGGCAAGATTTGCAGGTAAAATGGGTTTTCAAAATGTACGTGTTTGAGTGGATTCTCTTATGGGATATACTTAAAGACATCACACTTAAAAGGAAGCTTGAAGCAATATCATGTTCATAAAAATTAACTGCTCTCTTACCTAATGTACAAGACCTGAATTCATGTTTAAAATGCTTCTCTCATAGCTGCTTTCAGAGTTGGCTAAAATTTTACAATAAATTTTTGTAATGATACAATCATAAGATTTAAAGAATCATCAAAGGGCCTAATTTTTACTTCTTTATATAATTTCTGTACTCCAAAGGTGGTTTTTCACTTAAGAGATAGCACTATCTATAAAAGCAAGCTATGGCCCTGGTATGATTTATTCTTTTCATTTATCCAGTCATTTTAGAGTCAGGGATTCAGTAGGGAGGAGATGACACACTCAGCAGGTGTAATTAAGAAGAATGCAATAAAGGGACTATTCACTAAGATGCAGGCAGAGTTAAGGGTAACTAGCAAGGAATGGTGCCTTCCATTGGCCAAGCTCAAGCAGAAGCAACGGAGAGCAAGAGAAGCCTGCTGTGAAGTCCATAGAAGTCTGCTTCGGTTTACAAGTGCACAAAGCAAGGCAGAGGGGTAGAGAAGGGGAGGATGAAGAGTGGATCTGAAAGGGGCAAAGTGTGGATATCCAGCACATTGTTCCATTTGGGGTCATTAATTTCTGTGCATTCTCTTAGCATTTTACTTAGATTAGCTTAGCTAATCTAAGCTACTCCTAGATTCCTGATAATAAGAAACTCTGAGACAAATGTGTGCTATTTTTCAACCACTAAGCCATGGGGTAATTTTTTATACAGCAATAGATCACTAATACAGATTTTGGTAATGAAAGTGTGGTGCTGTTTTAACAGACACCTAAAATGTAAAAATGGCTTTGGAACCAGACAGTGAGTGGGCTTCGGGTAAAGTATTAGCTAACACTTAACATGCCTTGAACATATTGTGGAGAATTTTGTACTTTGAGGATACAGCAGGTGTGGGCTTGTAGGAAAGCAAGAAAAGTCTTACTGGAAACTGATTACAAAGCAATAAATGACAAATACAGCCATCTATGACACAGAGATTCTCTGAAGATTAAATGACTTCATGCATGAAAACATTCAGCATAATGCCTAGTACATAGTAATCCACTCAATAAATAATATAAAATATGGTGCCTCCCGCATGTTCTCATTCATAGGTGGGAACTGAACAATGAGAACACTTGGACACAGGGTGGGGAACATCACACACCAGGGCCTGTCATGGGGTGGGGGGATGGGGGAAGGATAGCATTAGGAGAAATACCTAATGTAAATGACAAGTTAATGGGTGCAGCAAACCAACTTGGCACATGTATACATATGTAACAAACCTGCACATTGTGCACATGTACCCTAGAGCTTAAAGTATTTTAAAAAAATGGTGCCTCATGCCTGTAGTTTCAGCACTTTGGGAGGCCGAAGCAGGGGGATTGCTTGAGCCCAGAAGTTTGAGACCAGCCTGGGCAACATAGTGAGACTTTTTTTCTACAAAAAACCAAAAACATTACCCAGGCATGGTGATGTGCTCCTGTAATCCCAGCTACTCAGGAGGCTAAGATGGGAGGACTGCTTGAGCCTGGGAGTTTGAGGTTGCAGTGGGCCTGGGCACTCTCTACCCTGGGCAACAGAGCAAGATCCTGTCTCAAAAATAAATAAAATTTTTAAAAATATTGAATATTAAAAAAAATTCATTGATAGAATCTGGCAATAGAAAAAATAACTGACAATATTGAATAGTTGCACTAAGATTATAAAACTAGACATGAAAACAAAAAACAAGGTATTTGAGGTGCATTTAGTTAGAAGAAAACATCTCAGCAGCCCATACATGAATACAGTCATCTCTAGGGATCAGTAGGGGATTGGTTCCAGGAACCTCATAGATATCAAATCCTCATATGTTCAAGTCCTGCAGTCAGCCCTGTGGAACCTGTGGATACAAAATGTCAGCCTTCCTTATCTGTGGGTTCCACATCCTATGGATACTATATTTTCAATCTGTAGTTAAATTTGAGAATGCAGAATCTGCCGATATAGAGGGCTGACTGTAATTGTATTTCTGCTCTGTACAATAATGACTTTTTATAATTACTCTTGTAATCTAACACATAAAAAACAGAATTTCATCAACATTTTCTGAAAATTAGTAACTTACGATTTTTCTGTTTCTCTTAACATACCTCTACTTCTCTGGTTACCTTACCTAAAAACTTCAGTCTTCTCTTTTCCTTGCCTTCCAACCTCTAAGCTAATTAAATACCATATCTTGTTGGTTCTTCCAAACGTCTGCTCTACCTACCACTTCATTTATATATATATATATACACACACACACATTTTAAGCACCTCTGTCCAGGCTCTGTTCACACTGTGCATAGCCTACTTTAATAGTCACACAACTCACACCCTGCATATAACTGAAATCCCTCTGTCTGTGATTGCCGGCACCAACCCCTGTACACCCAGACAACAGGACTGGAAGCTGAGAACCCTTCTTGAGTTCTCATCTTCACTTCTCCATTTAACTGGCAATATAGTTCTGCTCAAGGCTGCAAGTTAGGATGAAAAAAGATGAGAGTCAAAGATACACTTCATGAGAGTACTAACACTTAGAAAATGGACAATTAACACAAAGCATTATAGAAGTTCTAAAGTAAACATGCTGCCCCAAAAGGCAAGAAAACAGTTTCAAGGAGGCAATGCTAAACAATAGTGAGTGCAAAAATAAAAAGTTTAGGTGGACAAACACTAGCAGAAATTAAGCATCTTATTTTTTATTATTTATTTATTTATTTATTTATTTATTTATTTTGAGATGGAGTCTTGCCCTGTGACCCAGGCTGGAGTGCATTGGTGCGATCTCGGCTCACTGCAACCTCTGCCTCCTGGATTTAAGCAATTCTCCTGCCTCAGCCTCCTGAATAGCTGGGATTACAGGCACACACCACCACGCCTGGCTAACTTTTTGTATCTTTAGTAGAGACAAAGTTTCACCATGTTGGCCAGGCTGGTCTTGAACTTCTGACCTTGTGATCTGCCCAACTTGGCTTCCCAAAGTGCTGAGATTACAGGAGTGAGCCACTGCACCCTGCCTGAAACTGAGCATCTTCTATATGTAAGGTGCTATGTAAGCTAATTCATTTATTCAACAGATGGTTACTGACGACTATGTCCAAAGTACTGCGTGAGGTACTGGCTACATCACAGGGCATATAACAGTGAAAAATAAATATGCTTCCCCACTCATAGATTTACAATCTAAAATGATCTTATTTGATTTTCATGAAAACCCTAGGGTTGGTATTATACCCTTATGTTTCAGATGAAAACACGGAGGTTCCACTATGTAATGTAGTTTATCAAAGATGACACAGCTATAAAATTATGAGGTGGGTATTAGAGCCCAGGTTAGACTGACTCTAAAGTTATGTTCTTTCTACAATATGATCCTACCTTTGTAAGATGAACATTAAAAAATGGTCATTGGAATTGGCATCCAGACATAAAAACCTTCCACTTCTATAAGGTGGTAGAAGCAGACTACTATACTTCATTACCCTAAAAGGCCTGATAATTCAGACATTTGAAAAAGTCTCATATCCATGAGCCAAAAATTTTCCCCAGGCTTGAAAAAAAAAAAGGTAATACCAACGTCTGTTGTAATAAAGAATTTAAGAGCCAAGATGGCCGAACAGGAACAGCTCCAGTCTACAGCTCCCAGCATGAGCGATGCAGAAGACGAACGATTTCTGCATTTCCAACTGAGGTACCAGGTGCATCTCACTGGGGATTGTCGGACACTGGGTGCAGGACAGTGAGTGCAGTGCACTGAGCCTGAGCCAAAGCAGGGAGAGGCATCGTCTCACCCGGGAAGCGCAAGGGGTTGAGGAATTCCCTTTCCTAGCCAAGGAAAGGGGTGACAGATAGCACCTGGAAAATCGGGTCACTCCCACCCTAATACTGCACTTTTCCAACAGTCTTAGCAAACGGCACACCAGGAGATTATATCCTGCACCTGGCTCGGAGAGTCCTATGCCCACAGAGCCTCACTCATTGCTAGCACAGTAGTCTGAGATCGAACTGCAAGGCTGCAGCGAGGCTAGGGGATGGGCGCCTGCCATTGCTGAGGCTTGAGTAGGTAAACAAAGCGGCCCAGAAGCTCGAACTGGGTGGAGCCCACCGCAGCTCAAGGAGGCCTGCCTGCCTCTGTAGACTCCACCTCTGGGGTCAGGGCATTGCCAAACAAAAGGCAGCAGAAACCTCTGCAAACTTAAATGTCCCTGTCTGACAGCTTTGAAGAGAGTAGTGGTTCTCCCAGCACACAGCTTGAGATCTGAGAATGGACAGACTGCCTCCTCAAGAGGGTCCCTGACGACTGAGTAGCCTAACTCAGAGGACCCCGCAGTAGGGGCAGACTCACACCTCACACGGCCGGGTACTCCTCTGAGACAAAACTTCCAGAGGAATGATCAGGCAGCAACATTTGCTGTTCACCAATATCTGCTGTTCTGCAGCCTCTGCTGCTGATACCCACGCAAACAGGGTCTGGAGAGGACCTCAGGCAAACTCCAACAGACCTGCAGCTGAGGGTCCTGACTGTTAGAAGAAAAACTAACAAACAGAAAGGACATGCACACCAAAACTCCATCTGTACGTCACCATCATCAAAGACCAAAGGTAGATAAAACCACAAAGATGGGGAAAAAACAGAGCAGAAAAACTGAAAATTCTAAAAATCAGAGTGCCTCTCCTCCTTCAAAGGAATGCAGCTCCTCACCAGCAATGGAACAAAACTGGATGAAGAATGACTTTGATGAGTTGAGAGAAGAAGGCTTCAGATGATTAAACTACTCCAAGCTACAGGAGGAAATTCAAACCAATGGCAAAGAAGTTAAAAACTTTGAAAAAAAATTAGACGAATGGATACCTAGAATAACCAATGCAGAGAAGTCCTTAAAGGAGCTGATGGAGCCGAAAGCCAAGGCTCGAGAACTACGTGAAGAATGCAGAAGGCTCAGGAGCCGATGCGATCAACTGGAAGAAAGTGTATCAGTGATGGAAGACGAAATGAATGAAATGAAGCGAGAAGGGAAGTTTAGTGAAAAAAGAATAAAAAGAAACAAACAAAGCCTCCAAGAAATATGGGACTATGTGGAAAGACCAAATCTACGTCTGATTGGTGTACCTGAAAGTGACAGGGAGAATGGGACCAAGTTGGAAAGCACTCTGCAGGATATTATCCAGGAGAACTTCCCCAATCTAGCAAGGCAGGCCAACATTCAGATTCAGGAAATACAGAGAAATGCCACAAAGATACTCCTTGAGAAGAGCAACTCCAAGACACATAATTGTCAGATTCACCAAAGTTGAAATGAAGGAAAAAATGTTAAGGGCAGCCAGAGAGAAAGGTCAGGTTACCCACAAAGGGAAGCCCATCAGACTAAAAGCGGATCTCTCGGCAGAAACTCTACAAGCCAGAGGAGAATGGGGGCCAATATTCAACATTCTTAAAGAAAAGAATTTTCAACCCAGAATTTCATATCCAGCCAAACTAAGCTTCATAAGTGAAGGAGAAATAAAATCCTTTACAGACAAGCAAATGCTGAGAGATTTTGTCACCACCAGGCCTGCCCTAAAAGAGCTCCTGAAGGAAGCATTAAACATGGAAAGGAACAACTGGTACCAGCCACTGCAAAAACATGCCAAAATGTAAAGACCATCAAGGCTAGGAAGAAACTGCATCAACTAATGAGCAAAATAACCAGCTAACATCATGACAGGACCAAATACACACATAACAATATTAACTTTAAAGGTAAATGGGCTAAATGCTCCAATTAAAAGACACAGACTGGCAAACTGGATAAAGACTCAAGACCCATCAGTGTGCTGTATTCAGGAAACCCATCTCATGTGCAGAGACACACACAGGCTCAAAATAAAGGGGTAGAGGAAGATCTACCAAGCAAATGGAAAACAAAAAAAGGCAGGGTTGCAACCCTAGTCTCTGATAAAACAGACTTTAAACCAACAAAGATCAAAAGAGACAAAGAAGGTCATTACATAATGGTAAAGGGATCAATTCAACAAGAAGAGCTAACTATCCTAAATATATATGCACCCAATACAGGAGCACCCAGATTCATAAAGCAAGTCCTGAGTGACCTACAAAGAGACTCAGACTCCCACACAATAATAATGGGAGACTTTAACACCCCACTGTCAATATTAGACAGATCAATGAGACAGAAAGTTAACAAGGATATCCAGGAATTGAACTCAACTCTGCACCAAGCAGACCTAATAGACATCTACAGAACTCTCCACCCCAAATCAACAGAATATACATTTTTTTCAGCACCACACCACACCTATTCCAAAATTGACCACATAGTTGGAAGTAAAGCACTCCTCAGCAAATGTAAAAGAGCAGAAATTGTAACAAACTGTCTCTCAGACCACAGTGCAATTAAACTAGAACTCAGGATTAAGAAACGCACTCAAAACTGCTCAACTGAACTGAACATGGAAACTGAACAACCTGCACCTGAATGACTACTGGGTACATAACGAAATGAAGGCAGAAATAAAGATTTTCTCTGAAACCAAGGAGAATAAAGACACAACATACCAGAATCTCTGGGACACATTCAAAGCAGTGTGTAGAGGGAAATTTGTAGCACTAAATACACACAAGAGAAAGCAGGAAAGATCCAAAATTGACACCCTAACATCATAATTAAAAGAACTAGAAAAGCAAGAGCAAACACACTCAAAAGCTAGCAGAAGGCAAGAAATAACTAAAATCACAGAACTGAAGGAAATAGAGACAAAAAAAAACCCTTCAAAAAATTAATGAATCCAGAAGCTGGTTTTTTGAAAAGATCAACAAAATCGATACACTGCTAGCAAGACTAATAAAGAAGAAAAGAGAGAAGAATCAAACAGATGCAATAAAAAATGATAAAGAGGATATCAGCACCTATCACACAGAAATACAAACTACCATCAGAGAATAAATACTACAAACACCTCTACGCAAATAAATTAGAAAATCTAGAAGAAATGGACAAATTCCTCAACACATACACCCTCCCAAGACTAAACCGGGAAGAAGTTGAATCTCTGAATAGACCAATAACAGACTCTGAAATTGTGGCAATAATCAATAGCTTACCAACCAAAAAAAGTCCAGAACCAGATGGATTCATAGCCAAATTCTACCAAAGGGACAAGGAGGAGATGGTACCATTCCTTCTGAAACTATTCTGATCAATAGAAAAAGAGGGAATCCTCCCTAACTCATTTTATGAGGCCAGCATCATCCTGATACCAAAGCTGGGCAGAGACACAACCAAAAAAGAGAATTTTAAACCAGTATCCTTGATCAACATTGATGCAAAAATCCTCAATAAAATACTGGCAAACCAAATCCAGCAGCACATCAAAAAGCTTATCCACCATGATCAAGTGGGCTTCATCCCTGGGATGCAAGGCTGGTTCAACATATGCAAATCAATAAATGTAATCCAGCATATAAACAGAACCAAAGACAAAAACCACATGATTATCTCAATAGATGCAGAAAAGGCCTTTGACAAAATTCAACAACCTTCATGCTAAAAACTCTCAATAAATTAGGTATTGCTGGGACATATCTCAAAATAATAAGAGCTATCTATGACAAACCCACAGCCAATATCATACTGAATGGGCAAAAACTGGAAGCATTCCCTTTGAAAACTGGCACAAGACAGGGATGCCCTCTCTCACCACTCCTATTCAACATAGTGTTGGAAGTGCTGGCCAGGGCAATTAGGCAGGAGAAGGAAATAAAGGGTATTCAATTAGGAAAAGAGGAAGTCAAATCATCCCTGTTTGCAGATGACATGATTGTATATCTAGAAAACCCCATTGTCTCAGCCCAAAATCTCCTTAAGCTGATAAGCAACTTCAGCAAAGTCTCAGGAGACAAAATCAATGTACAAAAATCACAAGCATTCTTATACACCAATAACAGACAAACAGAGAGCCAAATCATGGGTGAACTCCCATTCACAATTGCTTCAAAGAGAATAAAATACCTAGGAATCCAACTTACAAGGGACGTGAAGGACCTCTTCAAGGAGAACTACAAACCACTGCTCAATGAAATAAAAGAGGATACAAACAAATAGAAGAACATTCCATGCTCATGGGTAGGAAGAATCAATATCATGAAAATGGCCATAATGCCCAAGGTAATTTATAGATTCAATGTCATCCCCATCAAGCTACCAATGACTTTCTTCACAGAATTGGAAAAAACTACTTTAAAGTTCATATGGAACCAAAAAAGAGCCTGCATTAACAAGTCAATCCTAAGCCAAAAGAACAAAGCCAGAGGCATCACGCTACCTGACTTCAAACTATACTACAAGGCTACAGTAACCAAAACAGCATGGTACTGGTACCAGAACAGATATATAGATCAATGAAACAGAACAGAGCCCTCAGAAATAATGCCGCACATCTACAACCATCTGATCTTTGACAAACCTGACAAAAACAAGCAATGTGGAAAGGATTCCCTATTTAATAAATGGTGCTGGGAAAACTGGCTAGCCAAATGTAGAAAGCTGAAACTAGATCTGTTCCTTACACCTTATACAAAAATTAATTCAAGATGGATTAAAGACTTACATGTTAGACCTAAAACTATAAAAACCCTAGAGGAAAACCTAGGCAATACCATTGAGGACATAGGCATGGGCAAGGACTTCATGTCTAAAACACCAAAAGCAATGGCAACAAAAGCCAAAATTGACAAATGGGATCTAATTAAACTAAAGAGCTTCTGCACAGCAAAAGAAACTACCATCAGAGTGAACAGGCAACCTACAAAATGGGAGAAAATTTTCACAACCTACTCATCTGACAAAGGGCTAATATCCAGAATCTACAATGAACTCAAACAAGTTTACAAGAAAAAAATAAACAACCCCATCAAAAAATGGGCAAAGGATATCAACAGACACTTCTCAAAAGAAGACATTTATGCAGCCAAAAAACACATGAAAAAATGCTCATCACCACTGGCCATCAGAGAAATGCAAATCAAAACCACAATGAGATAGCATCTCACACCAGTTAGAATGGCAATCATTAAAAAGTCAGGAAACAACAGGTGCTGGAGAGGATGTGGAGAAATAGGAGCACTTTTACATTGTTGGTGGGACTGTAAACTAGTTCAACCATTGTGGAAGTCATTGTGGCGATTCCTCAGGGATCTAGAACTAGAAATACCATTTGACCCAGCCATCCCATTACTGGGTATAAACCCAAAGGATTATAAATCATGCTGCTATAAAGACACATGCACACAAATGTTTATTGTGGCACTATTCACAATAGCAAAGACTTGGAACCAACCTAAATGTCCAACAACAATAGACTGGATTAAGAAAATGTGGCACATATACACCAGGGAATACTATGCAGCTATAAAAAATGATGAGTTCATGTCCTTTGTGGGGATATGGATGAAACTGGAAACCATCATTCTCAGCAAACTATCGCAAGGACAAAAAACCAAACACCGCATGTTCTCACTCATAGGTGGGAATTGAACAATGAGAACACATGGACACAGAACGGGGAACATCACACACACGGGCCTGTTGTGGGGTGGGGAGAGGGGGGAGGGATAGCATTAGGAGATATACCTAATGTTAAATGACGAGTTAATGGGTGCAGCACACCAACATGGCACATGTATACATATGTAACAAACCTGCACGTTGTGCACATGTACCCTAAAACTTAAAGTATAATAAAAGAAAAAGAAAAAAAATAAGAAATCCTGAAAGTGCCAAGAAGACAGTGGAAAGTGTTCAGCTCATGTTAATTAAAGAATCAACCGAGAAAAAAAATTAAAAAATACAAAGAATTTAAGCTCGGAGTCAGATCCGATTTGAATTCCAGCTCTGCCGCAAAATAACTGCATCCTGGGCAGGTTACTTAACCTCCTCAAGTCTTAACTTCCTCATCAATAAACTGGAGAGAATAGTAACTATTTAAGGGAGTTGTTGTATGGATTAAATGATGTAAAGCATGTGAAATGGTACTCCTGCCATTTGTGGTGCATCCTCTGAATGTTAGTTTATTAGAAGTTCTGTGGAATGAAATATTAACTGAGGCTTTCCTACTAAGAGCTTTCATTCTAAAAGGGAGAATGAGGAATGCAAAAATTAAACAATACATATAATGAGGTAGCATGAAATAAATAAATTTTATGCAAAATGCTTTTGGAGAATAGAGGAAGGAGCAATAAATTCTGTCATAAAGGAACATTTCAGTGATTATACGATTTTGGGAAGACTTATTTCAGTTAGTTTGTTAAAACAATAAGTCGTTTTATAAAACTTATTTTAGAAGTAGTTCTAGCTGTGGGATTAATTTTATTTAAAAAAAAAAAAAAGAAATTCCAGGAAAATCCCTGATAGAATTTTCAAAAAGAACAATCCAAATCTTTCCCTTCCTTAATTCTTCTCCAGTGCTTTTTCACTCTCAAGAGAAAAGGTGAAAATTACCTTCCAGGTGCCAGAACAAATGAGCCAACATCTCTCTGAAAGAAGGCAGCATGTGCCTCAGTGAATGAGGCTCAGATGCCCACTTGGAATTCTCAGTCTTGCCTGCCTTGACTTCAAAGGGAGCTACCCTGCTGACATGTTCTTATTTGGTCCCGGAAATGTAAATATGCATGGAGGAGAGTGAGATTCCATTATATAACCTCTATGTGACCTTCTGATTTCTGTTATTGTTTTCCTAGGGTAAAAAGATGATAAACAAATAATGCTAAATAAAGTTATCCACAATGTTCATGCATTCTACCTGTTGTTACAGAATGAACCTGTTGCTTTGTCATGGTGTTATGAAATTCAAAAGGAATAGCTATTTGACTTTGAGGAGACAAATTACTTCTTTAAAACCTCAAAGTAAATATTCCTACAATGAAAGGGAAAAAATATGTATTCCTAGTTGATTAACAATTGAGTCAATACACTGATACTGATTTTGATTTAATTAGATGTATGTTTTTCTTCTTATTTTAGAACATATATCAATTGAAAATATCCATCTTTGTTAACAATTAATTACAAGCTAAAGAAACCTTACAGTATTTTAAAAAATGTAACAGATAAGAAAACCTTATATAATGCCCAATACTCAGTGGTGGTGAGGTTAAGCTGAGTTTGGAATTCTCATTTTCTTTTGGTGGCATGGTGCCACAGTTTTGGAAAAGAAAATAGCCAAATATAGGAAGTGAGATAAAGATTATCATCTCCCTTAACTCTGTAAACTCTTTCTCAAGAATTTACACTCTGGAAAAGTTTCAACATAACCAAAATGTTTTAAGAGCGAGCATAGCAGAATATTTATAATAGCACAAAGGAATTGGAAACAATATGAAAGTTCATGATAGGAAAATAATATGACAAAATTTTGAACTATTGTGATATCAAAAAGTCATTAAAAAGATATTTAAACTACGTGGACACGTGGAAAATGTATTAAGTGAAAAAACAAACAATAAAGTGGTATGCACACATTAGTTACAATTACATAAAATACACATATATGTAGTCAAGGGCTAATAAGTTATATGGAAAAATGAAAATAAATGGTATGATCATGAGATCATAGACATTTTTTCTTTTTTTGAATTTTGTAGTGCTACAACATAATTTTTCAAAAGTAAGTGATCCATGTACGAACCAAGAAAAAACTTTACTCTTAAATATCTTCTAACATATTCTTATGGGAACTTTATTCTGATCAACTTACCCATTTCTTATTTTTATTTATTGTCTTTATTTTTATTCTCCCCATTTTAGATGTTTGAGAAAATTAGTAGTTGATTAAACATGCAAGAATTTTATTAAGGAAAATACACGTGCAAAAGGAAATGAGGAAAGAGTTGGAAAGGGTCAGGGAAATAATCAGAACTTGAGGGGAGGAACACCAGAGATGGCTGGTGGAAGCAATATAGACCCTCTTCCCCATGGTCTCAGAAACATTGGCCAAAACCCTAGGCAAGTGATTCAGGCAGTTATTTGACAAAGAAATCCCAGTGTCTTCCTGAAACCTTAGCATCCTGCAGCACGCAGTCTTTGGCAGGGAGCAGCCTGTGCAAGGTGAGGCCTCACAGCACACATGGCACAGAAATGTAAAATTCAGCTTCAGCAGCCATTGGTCAATTATCACCTTCTATTAGGAGGTCTGACAGGTATGTTCTCCAAGCTGCCATGGTACCCAAATATGATAGAAAGAAAGTCACCCATACAACAATACTTGAATATCAGTCTGTCTGTCCTGAATGTTTCATAGTAACTAGAGTGACAATAAACTGCTAGAAGAAAAAATTTAAAAGCATTGAATGTCAAGAGATGATAGTGCAAATTAAAAACTATTTGGGACCATTTAAAGGGCCATCCTTCTTTTCCTTGACCTTAATGAGCCACAGCTATGTTAATACTGGCAAGCAGATGCTACGTGGCCCATACTAAGTTATTAGTTAAATCAAATATCTGCCTGTATGTTCTAACTGAAATGTTGTACAAATTAGTGAGTCATAATATTTAAACGATGAGTCACACATTCCTTCCATAAGGTTTACCCAAAGACCTTGGACACTGGTCCCAAGTAGTCCATTATTCAGCTTCTGGTTCTAAAACTTACTTGTTGAATGGTTTTAGAGGAGGAATATGAGTCTTTCGGCCTCAACATTTACATAAAAACTGGAATGATTATACTTCCTTCATATTCATCATTATGATAATTAATGAGATAACATATGTGAAACACTTAAGTATTCATCTATTTTGCATTGTTATAAAGGAACACTTGAGACTGGGTAATTTATAAAGAAAAAAATATTTATTTTGGCTCACAGTTCTGCAGAATGTATAAGAGGTATAGTGCTGGTATCTGCTTCTGGTGAGGGCCCAAGGAAGCTTACCATCTGGGTGGAGGGTGAAGGGGGAGCAAGTGTGTCACATGAGGAGAGAGGGAGCAATAGAGAGGAGAGGATGTGCCAGGCTCTTTTACACAACCAGCTCTCTAAATAATGAGAACACACGGACAGAAAGAGGGGAACAATTGACACCAGGGCCTACTTTATGGAGAGTGGGAAGGAGAAGTTCAGAAAAAGAAAACTCAGATACTATGCTTAGTACCTAGATGATGAAATAATTTATATACCACCCCGCTGAGTCACGAGTTCACCCATATAACAAACTGTGCATGTGCCCCTGACCCTAAAATAAAAGTTAAACTATGTTTTTAAGCAAAAAAATGAATAAACAACCAGCTCTTGTGTGAATTAATAGAGCCAGAACTCACTCATTACCCTCGGGAAGGCACCAAGGCATTCATGAGGGATCTGCCCCCAGTACTCAAACACCTCCCACCAGGCCGCATCTCCAACACTGGGGATCACATTTCAACATGAGATTTGGAGGGGACAAACATCCAAACAATATTAACTTAGAACCATACTTAACATATATTGGTAATCGACACATTTTAATTCTCTTCCCCTATACACACACACACAAACACACACACAGAGAGAGAGAGAAAGAAAGAGAGAGAGAGAGAGAGAGAGGCTTTTATCAGGGCAAGTGGCTCTTTGGTTTATCATGTGTTCCAGAACAAATCCAGCCTCCTCAGATTTTTTTCTATGGTCATACATCTTCAAAAACCACTTTTCTCCCATTTTACCCAGCCCAACTTTCCTATCCAATCAAACTGGTCCCCCCAGGGTCTCCCAAACATACCATGTTTAGTCTCAACAGCAAATATTGCATCTTCTGACCCTCTTCTCCCTTCCTCACTACTTTTTAAACTTGTATTCACATCTTACCTTTTCACAGACCCACTCAGCTCCCATTTCCGTGAGCTTCTACAGTACTTATTAACATATTGTTCATCTTGGGAGTAAAAAATATATGCTTATCTTACCACCTTCTACCATTCTTTATCCTCCCAGGTAACTAGGAAGATATACATTAAACCCATAGTAAATTCTGAATTAATTTTTGTTTGATAAAAATAGATACGCCCTATATGTCAGCTGACTATTGACATAGAGCTTTATGCTGTGATATATTTGTAAATCTATACACATTACAATGATTTAAATGTAAGAAAAAAGTTAATTTGTACTTTATATAATCAGCTTACCTGGTTCAGAGGCACATGTATGAACAGTGACAATCAGAAGTGATCTCCAAAATAATAGTATTATTAGCTACAGTATGACTACAATGTCATTATAAATTTAGAAATTAATACAACACTTATAAATGCACAAATGAATAAATTTGCTTCCACATGTATTCAGTGGGACATAAGAAATACAGATCTGATGACCACTGATCTAAGGCATCTCATACTAGAGCTTTATCCCAGAACCCAGTAAGGGTCCGCTTAACCTTTAGACACTTTAAAAATAATATCTGAAAATCATCAAACATTACTTTAGCACACACTCATATCCAATTAGGACCCATCAAGATCCCACATAAAAACACATAGTCTAGACCCAGCACCAGTTTATATGCTTCTAAGTTCAAATGGGCACTATCTAAAAGTCCTGTACATTTAGAATAACATAATTCCCAGGAGAATCTATATTAATGTACAGAGAATAAATAATATAGCAGGAGAAAAAGTCCACTGGCAAAATTTCTATCAATCAATAAATATGTGTTGAAATGGAGACATGATGAGATACGATATGGCATGACATGGCAGAACATTTTGTTTCAGGTGTCCATTGCAAGGGTCCTATAGCTGAGGGAGAATGTGGAACACGAGGCAAACCCCAGAGAAAAGAGACTTTACCTTTTTAACTTAGGATTTACACTATGTGTCTTACATAACCTGGTATGATAAAGGAAAATGTGTTTCCATCAATCAGAGAAGGCAGCAATGAAGAAGAAAGAGGAGGTGAATAATTGGCAAGCTGGGGTGTAATGATGGCACTAGAAAGCTATGAAGTCAAGAATGGAGTACGTCTGCCTAAGACAAGTACCTCTGGGGGAAGGGGGAATCATGTGTCCTAGGAAAAGAGCTGGACACAAGAGCTTGGAGCTACATTTTGGAAAATCTTCAAACTGCTAGTAAAAAGAATATTACATTTACCAGTGGGGCCTTTATAAACATGAAAAGTAGTGTTTGTATAATGCTTTAAATTCCTTAGGGGAAGGTGTTATGTAGACACAAATAGGCAAACCATGAAATCAAAATCCAACATTTCTGAAGGAGTTGTCTTTGTGGAAGCAGAAATACTTTCCCTGCCCCACTTGTTTTCTTTCAGAATCAATTTCACTTGCCCTAAAATTTCAAAAAGAGAACAGCCCATGATATTGAACGCCCCTGCAGGTCAGCCGTCTTTTCTCCAACAGTCATATCTGGCAAAGTGAAGGAGAAGTGGGAAACGCAGGAGCTGTTTTATAAGGATGAGTTTTTAGCAGTACAGCGTGGAGGATCAGTACAGGAAAGTCTCTCCTTTGGCCATTCTGTTTCACTTTCCGCAGGGGAACTATTTTCTTCATCATTTATCCCAACTGACAAGTACAAGCACTTTGGGCCCTAACTGAATGTGAACATTGTCAAAAGGAATTGGGCTAACGGGAGGCATCTGCAGCTCTATCCCCATTGCATTCTGGTGGGGGCCAGGTCTGCCAACGTGGCATAGAGGCTGGTGGGCAGACACCCCCGCAGATGGATCCTCACATACTGTATGCATCATGACCAGCCATAAAAACAGTCACAATGAATCAGCTGTGCTGCGGAGAGGCTCCTTGGAACCTTCACATTCAATTTCCATCCGGCTGACATCCGCAGGTTGTAGTCAGAGGCTCGATTAAACAGGTTCGAAACTAACCCACAAGTCCCTGACTGGTGGTGACTCACTCGCTGACTGGGCCGCTGGTTTGAAAGCTTTTGCTGATTTGAGAGAACTCACGGTAGACTTGACTGTGTTTGCAAATGGCTAAGGGTTTCATTTTTTGAAAATATACATCTATCAGTGAAAGCTTCCTGACCTCTTGAACGAATAGTTGCTAGAAGGGGCCTAAGAGCTTCAAGAGGAGAAAAATTCATTCAATCAGGAATTCCAATACAAATACCAATTTAGAAAATGAGCTAATCCACCTTGACAACATGTTGTCACTGCAAAGTTGCAAAAAGGAATTACGCATAAATACGACTTTAAAAATTAGAGGCCCCATAATTTAACAGCTTAAGTTTGCTTCAAAGGACTGCAGGGAAGCAGCAGTAGGTTTCAGGTGACAGCTTGGAATTCACTGGTTCCCTACTCAGCTCAGGTACAGGTCTGACAGTAACACGAGCTTTCCAACTTGTTTCAAACTGAAGTATTATGAAAAGGTAAATTATGTTTTGTATTCATGACTGAAAGCATTTTACTTTAAAGCCAGTGCGGCTGACGCTGTCTAGGTGGAGATTCAAGTTTTATGTACAATGCCTCCAGCCCAGCCGATGTGAGTGAGGCAACATGACAGCTTGTAATAAGTAATTTTTATACAGTTACATTTATCACTCAAGTAGGCTTCGCAATATTAAACACAGACCTTAAAATACTACTGAAGAGGAGGACAGGGGCTGGAGGCCATGGAGGCATTTCCCCCGTCTCAGTGCAAATGTGGGTTTGTGCATTTTTTTTCCGCCATGTATTCCTGTTAATAAGGCACTTTTTAAGATATGCGTCCAAATGCTTTCTGACTGTTAATATATCACTAAGAGGTTAAGAATGGAATGACCCCATTTGGCCCAAAGGATGTTATTTCAGGATTTAATGAATTAGATATTGCTACCACTTTCAGGTGAAAATCAATTGCTTCAATTAACAAATTTCTACCAATCCAAATATTTACAAAATGGAAGGCCTCGAGTCTTCAATTTCTGCTGCATTATAACTTTGTTTCTCCTATAGCTGTTCCCTTTGCATCCTTCATTAGCATCTCATTTTTGCTAAAGCCACAAGGCCAGCTATGTCTCTGCAATGACATGAGGCTTTCCTGCCTTCAAAAGCTGACAATTTGGATATTCTTTTCCTAAGAATTTCAACAGAGTGGAGTTTTGCTTTTTTATCGTTTATTCAAATATGTTTAAAGTTGGGGAAGTATAAGAATTAATCTAGGCTGGGTGCAGCGGCTCAAGCCTGTAATCCCAGTGCTTTGGGAGGCCGAGGCGGGTGAACCACTTGAGGTCAGGAGTTCAAGAGCAGCCTGACCAACATGGTGAAACCCCATCTCTACTAAAAATACAAAAAATGTTAGCCGCCTAAAAATTAGCATGGTGGTGCATGCCTGTAATCCCAGCTACTAGGGATGCTGAGGCAGGAGAATCGCTTGAACCCAGGAGGTGAGGTTGCAGTGAGCTGAGATTGCGCCACTGAACTCCAGCCTGGATGACAGAACAAGACTCCGACTCAAAAAAAAAAAAACAAACAAAAGAATTAATCTAATATTTTTAACTGAAATGAACATAGACAGAGAAATATAGATATATAGAGATCCCCATCTAAAAAATAAAGTCCTATCTAACATGGCATAGCTTTAAGAGTTTTAAGCAACTTACTCATTTTTCCATGTAACCCCATTAATAGCTTTATGAGGTGGGTACCATTTTTAAATTTGTGTATCTATTAGATAAGAAAATTAAAGTACAGCAAGGTTAAGCAGTTTTTGAAAGGTCACACATCCAATAAATAGTGTAATATGAACTTGATCAGTCTGACTATAGAGTCTGCTCTCTTAACCACTATGCTAACCTGCCTTTTAAAGCAAACTGTAGGGGAAAAGAGACTCTAATGAAAGAAAGTGTTCATTCCTTTCAGCTGGAGTAGATATAGGGACTTTGGTTCATGAGAAGAAAGCTGTGGTCACACCAATTTGCACTTATTCATTAGATGTCAAGTGCTTTTGTGAGCATTTAGTTGGACTTCCCACATCTTTCTTTTGGGTTGCCTATAAATAAAGCAAATCAAAAAAAGCAGGCAGAGTGCTTTTCCCCCAAACTCTAGCTGCAACAAGTAAAATTGAGTTAACTTGGATTCATTTGAACTATGAAGTCAAAATCCATTTAACCTGTTTACCCAGAATTTAATTCCAGTTTTCCAGTGTAGCTCACAATCATTTATTTATTCCATAAACACGCATTGAGTGCCCATTATCTGCCAGGCAAATGCTAAGTCCTGTGGAAACAATGGTGAACTAGATATAGTTCCTTTCTCATGGAATATACAGTCTAGTGATTTTGGCCCCATATGTTCCAACTGCTGTACTAGATAATGAAGACAAACATAAAATAAACATTGTTCCTACTGTTAAGAAATTGATATCTATAAGTGAGAGGTAGCTATATAAATAAATAAGCACCATTAGGGTTAAAATTGCTGTCAGGTGTATATATGGTGGGCTGTGTGATTAAAGAAGCTTACAAATAGATTATTAGGACCAAGTGTCCTTTGTCCCCCAACTATAAAATAATCTATCATTAAAAATAGCAAACATATGTTTAAGAGATAGATATAAATGATTATATTTTTCTTTGAACCCATTCAGACATGATGATGGAAGCCACTATAGTTGGAATATTTGTGTACCCCTAAAATTCGTATGTTGAAATGCTAACCCCCAAGGTGATGGTATTAGAAGGTGGTGCCTTTGAGGAGGTGATTAGGTAATAAGGTTAGTGCCCTCATGAATGGGATTAATGACCTTATAAAAGGGCTTCAGAGAGCTTACTTGTCTCTTCCACTATGTGAGGACACAGTGAAAAGGCCCTATACTATGAAGCAGAAAGTGGGTCCTATGAAGCAGAAAGTGGATACCAAATCTGCTGGTATCTTGATCTTGGACTTCCCAGACTCTAGAACTATGAGAAACAAATTTCTGTTGTTTATAAGCTTTCAATCTGTGATATTTTTTTCATAGCAACCAAACAGACCAAGACAGAATCTAAAGAATAGGTTACTTCTAATTCTTATCAATACCAAAATGAATTTCACTGCCATTCCAGGAAATTACACTTACTGTCTTGAGGTCACCAACCTCATTTGTTGGAAAGAAACTAGACCTGGACTCTGGAGACTGCTAAATAAAAGCTAGAACTACTGCTGTTGAAAACAATGGATCAGAGAAGTCAAAAATCTCTGTTCTGATTCCACCAAACCAGAGAGAAATTTGGGGAAAGAAGCTAATGTGTGAACCAATTTCCTTCTGACATTTGTATAGAGACAGGGAAGAAATTCATCCAAATGATTGCATTTTAACATTGCCAGTGAGCTCACCCACATTTGGATACTTAATATAATTTCAATTTCTCTACATCAGTGGTTCTCAAACAGGAGTGATTTTTGTCCCCGAGGGGATCTTCAGCAATGTCTGGAGACGTTTATGGTTGTCAAAACATTACTGGCATCTAGTGGGTAGAGGCCAAGGAGGCTGCTAGACATCCTACACTGCACGGGACAGTCCCACAACAAAGAATTTTCTGGTCCAAAATATCAGTATTGCCAAGGCTGAGAAACCCTGCTCTACAGACAGCACAAATCTGGAAATAATTTGGATTCCTACCATCTCCAAACACCGCACATAGACAAGTTCTACTGACCACCAAGGACTTCAGCTCAAATGAAATCACGTGACATCTCTTGGACCTCCAGGGAATGCTGCTAGAAAGTGGTCAGAGAGCAGGAAATGGCTTCTAATTAGTAGTGTCCTCACAGGATACAACTGCAGAAGATAATTTCCTGTCCCCTTATTTGATGGGAAGATTAATCTGTTACTAAATTCCAGATGAGGAAGATTTTCAAAAGTTTCAAATCGCAAGATTGTAGCCATACAGAAGGCAATTATGTGCAATTTGTACAGTGTTCGACAATCAAAATGTAAATACGATGAGTTGGTTGCAGTAAATGCATACGGCATGTTTACCTTAAAGAACATCAAGCTGAAGAAATTCTAGTGGGGTCTGACAGTTGGGAAGAATTATCTTTTCAAATTGCAATTTTTATCTGTGAGATAAAAAGGAAAAATAAGACAAGATATTTACTCCTGGGGAACTATTATCTCTGTGTGTGTGTGTGTATATGTGTGTGTGTGTGTGTGTTTCCCCTGATAAGGAGCAATATAGGTATGGGGCTTTGAAGAGATGGAGATTTGATAACTTCAGTGTTCTGGCAAGATTTATCTGCACAGAGACAATTAATTTTGTTGCATTCACAGTGTTCTATACAACATCTAAAACATGATCAGCTTCTCAATAATATTCTCTTCCTGTCATATAATAATGTATACACCTAGTGTAGTGTTCAATTTTGGTCCTCATTTCCTGATTCTGAAAGCCTACTAAGAACTTTGGCAGCAAAAAGAGTTTGCTAATTCCAGGGGGAAACAAAACCTAGCTTCCATTTTTGCTTACATGTAAAGCAGCCAGTTCAGTTTGGCAGAAAGTAGACATTCAACAAATAGCATTCTCTCTGCATCCCTTCCCTTTTTCTATTTGCCACAAAAGATTTTTCTTCTCTATTGCTAAAAATACAGAGGCAGGAAAAAAAAAGACTGGGATATTTACACACATAATGGGATAGCCCACAACAAATATATTTTTATTCAGATATCAACCTACTGAAAATGTTAGGTGGTTGAAGTTTTGCAATAAGATGGCAAAATATAAAATTTAGAGTACCAAAAAATACTGGACTTTTTGCTGCCTTCTCTCCAAAACCATAATGCATACCCACGCAGACTTCAAACCAGAACACACAGCAAGATCCAGCCTACTCCTAATATTATGAAGCCTCCTCCTGCATTTGCCAACTAGATGCCTTTTAGCATCCTTACTGGAGAGCCCACCACAGTGCATGTGCAACAGACGGGCTCTTCATGGCTGGCTGACAGTGCCTGCCTGTCGAAACACTGGGCTGGGAGCACCTGACATGGATCGCATCACAGTCATGTAGCTATTTACCTGACGAAGCATAGTCCAGCTGCTAACCATGCCGTGAGCCTCTAGCACACACCACAGCTGCAGTGAAATGTGATGCTTGAGAGCTGTTCAAACCAACCAGCAGCCAAAGTCTACTCTAGGTAGCAGCTAAGTTTCATTTCATTTCAGCAAATTAACTAACAGTAGTTATCATTCTTAGACAACTTGTTCTGGGTGAAACAGCTATTGAAAGGTTTTGCTTTACTTTTGAATATTGGAAAAGATCACAGAATTGGGGTAATGTTAAAAATGAAGTACACAGTATTGGTAACTATAGGAAATATAAAAGCTTATTATTTTTGTTTTGCTTTGTTTTGTTTTTTTGAGATGGAGTCTCGCCCTGTCACCCAGGCTGGAGTGCAGTGGCGCAATCTCAGCTCACTACAACCTCTACCCCCTAGGTTCAAACGATTCTCCTGCCTCAGCTTCCTGAGTAGCTGGGATTACTGGCGCTTGCCACCATGCCCAGCTAATTTTTGTATTTTTAGTAGAGACGAGGTTTCACCACGTTGGTCAGGCTGGTCTCAAACTCCTGACCTCGTGATCCACCTGCGTTGGCCTCCCAAAAAAGCTTATTATTTTAAAAAGCTTTTGGAGGAAGAAACCCTATAAACAATTACACTCTACTCTTTCTCATTATGGATTGGGTTAATGAGGCCCAGAGTGCTACAGTAACCCAGCATGATTCCCTGATTTGAAATCCCTTGTGCTTGCCAACATGCCATCTCCTCTCATAAGAATTAATCAACATTTATAAACAGAAAATCAAAGTTTATCCATAGAATTTATTATATTGATACAAGTGCTGTGCAGTACAATTTGGCAATATCTATCGATTACAAATATAAATGCTGTTTCTAACAGCAACTAAATTTTTAGTCATGTATCTTATGGCAACACTTGCTCACATACAAAATGACATTTGTACAGGGTTATTTGTTTGCAGAATTGGAAACAACCCCGGTGCCCATAAATAGGGAAGTGATGGATTAAACTATAGTATATCACACAATGTAATTGAATACTATGCAGCTGTATAAAAGGAAAGACCACTTTCTGTGTTTATATGAAAAGATCTCCAAACATCCAGGATATATTGTTAGGAGAAAAAAGCAAGGTATTAATGAAATATCTCTTGTATGCTACCTTTGTGTAAAAACGGGGCTCATAAGAATAGATATTCATGTTTGCTTTTATATATTAGAAGTATATACGAGAATTTAAGCAAGCAATTATCTAGAGGAAGCAGTGGGGACAAGAACTGTTCTCTGAGCAAACCTTCTCCATGCATAATTGATTATAACACGTTTTCTGCTTAGACCACATAAGTGTATTACTCACTTAGAAATAATACAACATTTTGAAGAATTAAAGATACAAAACTAAACTCCATGAAGAAAATAGACTTACCATTTGCTTTTGAAAAGTCCTCTGTTACCCATAAAAATGATTCATACTGATGTCCAGAGATTGCTTAAGTGAATACTATTCTCAGATGGTATTTATGATTTAAAAGGAAACTTCTGCCTTAATCTCTGCTTCACAATTGCTCAGCCATGCGCATGCACGCATGCATATGATCCTTCCTAATAATATAATTTCAGCCATGTTGGTAAATTGGTTCTGGATTTGTCAGATGGCTTACCCACTCCATCTCTTTACAAGCTTAGCTCTCATAGGCAGCTATGGAAAATAAAGGGGAAATCATTTGGAAAACATGGAACTTCCAGACAGTCAGATTATATGTAAATATTGGTTTTGGGTCTGTACCCTATAAACTCACTTTCTATTTTCCTCTCTTGTGCGCTGTCTCTCTTTTTTTTTTTTTTTTTTTTTTGCTTTACTTTAACATACATGAAATCTATTGGCCGGGCGCGGTGGCTCACGCCTGTAATCCCAGCACTTTGGCAGGCCGAGGTGGGAGGATCACGAGGTCAGGAGATCCAGACCATCCTGGCTAACACGGTGAAACCCCGTCTCTACTAAAAATACAAAAAAATTAGCCGGGCGTGGTGGCGGGCGCCTGTAGTCCCAGCTACTCGGGAGGCTGAGGCAGGAGAACGGCGTGAACCCAGGAGGCGGAGCTTGCAGTGAGCGGAGATCACGCCACTGCACTCCAGACTGGGATACAGAGTGAGACTCCGTCTCAAAAAAAAAAAAAGAAAAGAAAGCTATTAGGCATAAAATATAGCTAGGTTTGCAATCCAGTGTGTGACTTTGACATTGGATATAAACCTGATCCTCTCTATGGTTTGAGAACAGTCTCCCAGTCTATAAAATGGGATAATAACAATGTCTCCTTCACAGGAAGCTATAAGGACTAAATCAGATAATGCAGGCTAAGGTTAGTGCAGTACTTCACATATCATAAGCACTGGATCAATGTTAAATTGACCAGCTCTCTCCTCCTTTTCATTTCTTCTCCCATGAATGCTTAGTTAAGAAGATACCAAAATTAGGACCTATTAAAATATATTGCTGTTTTTTCGATTTCTAAACAATCATTGTGTATAAACTCCCATGTGTCCTGTGATCTACCTGATGCCTTTCAAATCAGATCGCATTGGTTCCCAGTCTTTCACTGTCCACCACTGTTAGGTATATTCATCCCTTCTCCCCCTCAAAGCTCTGGACTTCTAGCATATCCCCATTAAATCCACTTGGGATCAAACACGAAACGCAGCTTGGGGTTACCTAAGAGTCTTAATTAAAAAAAAAAAACACAGACAGTACATGTGTTAAAGGCTTCCATAGAGCTAGGGATTAATAGTTAAGGCCAGAGGCTCTAAAACTCTACCACTGTAGCTCATGATCATCTATTGAAAGGAAGGCTAAAAGTTAGTTTTACCATGTCTACATGGAGGAGGCAGAATCATGCAATCTTTTGTTTCCTACACCACCCCAAGCAATTCTGAACCCTCGCCTTAGCATCTAAGGCAAATCATTTTCAAGACTGCCTCAGTCCTTTTCCCACATTCCTATCGTCTGTCCCAGCTCTTCTGAATGTCCTAGGATCTCTCAGAGTCACTGTAGCCCTCAAGAAGCAGATAAGGTTATGTAATTATAAAACAGCCACTAAGTGCTCGAACCAGAATAAGAAATAACTTGAGGACATTTTCTGTTGTTAGACAGAAAGTGGCACTAAGTTTCTCCTAAGCTAAAACAATTCAGTCAGAGACATACCCAAAGTAACTACAGCTACCATCTTAATTCATTTACTTCAATCAAACAATTAAATTATCTCCGTTGTGGTAAAATCTAATTGATGTTATGATGATTAAGCCTTAAACACCCTTCTCAATCAGTCATAGAAACAGGGACTTGGTATTCCCCTCCGTGGTTAAACTTTTAAAACCTGATTTTTTGCTTTAAACGACACCAGAATAAGAGACCGGTGATAAATTGTATCTCATTTCTGGTTTAGCACCAACTACATGCCTAACCAGGTAAATCGCTTGGCACCAGTCTTCCTAACTCAAAAAAAAAAAAAAAGGTTGTTAAAACATTAAGGACAGAGTAATTATGATAATTGAGATAATAGCAATGAACCTGACTCCCCCTTTGCTTTGAGGAATAGCTATACATCAATCCCTACTTTCCCACCCCTGGAGGTAATGGGTAACTTGTAAACTTGGCCACACTGGCTTCAGTTATCAGACCTCAATTTCTGCTTTAAGAATAGACAAAAATCAGGTCCAATAATAAGTACAAGTGTTATGGAAGAAATCAATGTTTGCTAATGCTTTCAGATCTTGATTGAAAACTGCCTGAGGGAGAACATTTTTTAATAATTATGTTTGCATTCTGTTCACATAAATACACTCAATTTTCAGTGTGGTCGGGGTGCAGCTTGCCCTAGAGTTCTTCTATTAAGTTCTACCTTGAGAAAATCTTGTGGAAGCTTCTGTAAGATGTTGTTATTATTACTTTTTTTTTTTTTTTTTTTTGCAAAGTAGGCTGTGAGAGATTTCTTTTTCCTAGAAGATAAAAATGTGCAACTGAACAGTAGTTGACAGCATCTTGTTCAGGCTAAATTCCTTGTCTCCAGACAAGGTAGATTTAGGCAACTGCAATTGACATCCCTGAAAACAGGAATAGACTAAATAATGGAAGCACAGATAGATGTGGGGAAGGACTGTTATAATAAACTTAGCCAACTGTTCAATTAATAATTTTTTTTAAAGAACTAAGTCTTACTAAATGCCCATGAAGCTTTCATTCCAAATCATTTGTTTAATTTCATGTGTAAATTATGGAAACGCACCAATTTTCCAACTATTGAAACAGATTTTGGAGCTATGTTGTTTGAAGTGACTGTAGTTCAGAAACATCTCTTTTCAATTAGCTCTGAAACCTCTTTCAACAGCCTTTCATAAATAGGCCAACATCAATGGCATGCTCAGATCCAGTGTGGGTCTCTAATGGAAATGCACAATGGGCCTCGCGCCATGCCTGCAGGGGCAAACATCTTCCATTTCAGACAGATCCAATGAGAAGTGGTGCCAGCTATTCTGGGTCTCCCACTTTTTGGTCTCAGGTTTAGCTCATCGCTAATCAATGCTTGTGTTGTTTAATTACATTGTACAGTCAGTAATGATTTGTCACTCGTTGAACCTGGGCGGTCTTCTGAGCCATCCCCAATGTAAACTGCAAAGGCAAGGTAACCTTAACTGCCAGGACTCCACACTGGAAAACAGAAACATCTTCCTGATAAAAGGAAATGCTGAGTTTGGAGGGAAAAAGAAAAGGAAGATAATGTTCTTATATTTAAATTGTACAAAATGCTAGAGGACTGTCTCTTCCCTATCCAGAATTCTGGACCAGAACCGTCTGCCCACCAAAGAGTTTATACATCTCTTATCTATTCAATAGCACTTAATGACCTGAATGATACTGGAAACTAAGTAGATATTGATTGATATATTGACTAAGAACAAGTTTTAGCATATATATATATATATATATCTCACATACACACACACACAGAGATAGAGAGAGAAAGACAGAGAAAGAGAGAGATATATCCCTCTAGTACATCGAAATTCTGAACTTGGTTTCATGTTCCATTAACTAGGAATGTGATGTTGCATGGCACTAGAGAATGAAAATATTTTTTTAAATAAAGGATTAATTATCTCACAATAGCCAAAATGTGTATGGTCATATAAATATATTTATTACTGGTATAGTATAGTCAACAATCAATAAGAAGAAATATTTAACCAATCAGAATGGACACAGACTTGTGTGCCATTATATCTTAAACTTAATCATAAAGTGTTAAGTTTAAGAAATTAAGTTTCTGTAAATTAACAAAAGCTTAAATTCCAACACATTCATAGCCAAAATGGTATGTTTTGTCAGCATAGGTAGACAAACAGACTTCTGTCAAAATGTACTGCAACATGGATGGTGGAGTACAGCTAGAAAAGTAAGTAACTGGGAAATTAAAGTGCTGTGTTCAGTTTCAATGCTGTACCTCAAATAGATTTAATCCCAGTGCTCCTGTTGTTAGCAATAAGAAGATATTCTAGTTATATATTGATAGAACTGGTTTAAAAAAAAAAGCAGATATTTCCCAAAGGACTATAAAACATGCTGCTATAAAGACACATGCACACATATGTTTATTGCCGCACTATTCACAATAGCAAAGACTTGGAACCAACCCAAATGTCCAACAATGATAGACTGGATTAAGAAAACGTGGCACATACACATCATGGAATACTATGCAGCCATAAAAAATGATGAGTTCATGTACTTTGTGGGGACATGGATGAAATTGGAAATCATCATTCTCAGTAAACTATGGCAAGAACAAAAAATCAAACACTGCATATTCTCACTCATAGGTGGGAACTGAACAACGAGAACACATGGACACAGGAAGGGGAACATCACACTCTGGAGACTGTTGTGGGGTGGGGGGAGGGGGGAGGGATAGCTTTAGGAGACATACCTAATGCTAAATGACGAGTTAATGGGTGCAGCACACCAGCATGGCACATGTATACATATGTAACTAACCTGCACATTGTGCACATGTACCCTAAAACTTAAAGTATAATAATAATAAAATTAAACTAAATTAAATTAATAGTGAATACATGCCACTGTTTCATAGTGATAAAAATAATAACTTTGTCTTTTCATTTTTATTATGTAACTACTTGAAATATAAAAAGTAATATATGTACACATTTGTTAGTTATAAATTATAAAATAAACATTATGAACCTGCAAAAAAAAAAAAGCAGATATTGGTATGTTTTTCCTAAAGTAAACAATAAGAATAGGGATGATTTGTTTTATAAGAGATAAATTAATTGATAATTATTCCATTTGCAAAATCAAATCAAGTATGCTCTTAGAATCTCTTTGAGTGGGAAAAATCTGTGTTGCCTTTAAAATATGTTCTTTCAATTAAACATTACAGGCATTTTTATTAAAAGTAGGAAGAAAGACAAAATAATCTACTAGTTCCACTCATCTGAAAGTTCCAGCCAACGGAATAAGTAAAAGAAAGAAATATACAATTAAGAAAGGAGATATCAATGCATCATTATTTGAATATGATATAATTGTCTATGAAAGACAACTTAAAATCTAATAAAAGGTCATAATATGTGATAGATTGTAAATATTAATTGCTCCCGCAATATAAGAAATTAACTTTTTAGAAAATGTAATTGAAAATGTACAGCATACATCGAAAATCCACAATGCCGCAAAATATGCAAGTATCTAGAAATAAATAAACTTAACAAAATATATGCAAGTTTCAAATGAAGAAAACTGAACAATTAAAAAACTTCAAATTCATGAAGAGGTGTATCATGATTAGGTAAAGAAAGACACAATATTGTAAAGATATCAATTCTTCCTTAATTTAGCTTGTAAACTTAGTTCTGTTCCAAATCGCAATGTGGTTTTCATAATAAAGAAAACAAATCTAAAACTCATTCAAAAGAAAGACTTGAGGAAAAATATAAATAATTTTAATGAAGAAGAATAAAGAGGTCATTATATAATTTAATATTTTAATTTAATATTTAAATATATAATATAATATTAAATTATATAATAAAACTACAATATTTTAAATACTTTGGGAGTGGCATAAGAATTAAATAACAGAAATATTGAGCCTTAGAAAGCTAAGAAACAGACCATCCCATGCACATCAACTTAGTTATGTTAGAGTATTTCAACTCAAATTCAGGAAAAGAATCCTTCCAATAAATATACAAAATTTGTTAACTATTTGGAGGGAAAGTTAGATCTCTATCGCAAACCATACACCAAAATAAATACCAAATTGACTAAAGAGTTAATTGTAAAAACTGAAATCATAAAAGAATTAGGTAAAATAAAGGATAAATCCAAAAGAACAATTAATAACTCTACACAACAACATTGATGCATCCATCTTAAGTGCATGTTGCTAAGTGAAAGAAGACAGTCCGAGAAGCCTACATACTGTATTATTCCACTTATGTGACATTCTGGAAAAGGTAAAACTATAGAGATGGCAAAGACTGTGGTTGCCAAGGGTTTGGAGATGAGGAAGGGTTAAAAAGGTGAAGCACTGGGGATTTTTGATGGCTATAAAATTATTCCATGTACATTCCTGGGGAACCTGGTGCTAAACAATTCTTGGACAACCTGCTTCTGGGTCACGGTTTTGTACATAGCAGAGTGGCTCTCTCGCTGCTATTATTGAGTCAGCCCTTGACATAAGGGTGTGTAAGATATGAAGATAAAACACCAACAATAATTTTAACAAGCAAAAAATATAAAAATAACTAAAATTATTTTCTATAGTACTACAGTGGTGGATACATGACACTGCATTTGCCAAAATCCATATAGCACCTTAAAAATACCAACCAGGAGGGGAGGGGATGCCAAAATAAGATGGAACTGTGAGAAAACAATCTAGCTGTGTTACAAATGTTTGATATAACTTGTGTAAAGTACAACAGTGTAGGGGAAAGGAAAAAGACTTACTGACCTAAGTAACTCTGGAAATGACTGGAACCATAAAACTAAAAACAAATAAAACTGTATATGGCACTGAACTCTACCTGGAAAGTTGTTTTCTGTGGGGTCTTGGGTGACCAACTCTGAAACCAGTACACATGTAGGCTGAGATTGGAAAAATAAGTAAAAGGATGATAGTTGCTGGAGCCAGGATTGTTACTAGAGGAGTGAGAATTTACAGATAAGCAAAAGGCTAAGGCTAGAATGAAGCATGTGGTTGTAGATTAGAGTGAGAGACATGAGTAGGACCTCATGTTTAGCTTAATAAAGATGTTAATGGATATATATAATCATTGATGTTACTATCAACATATATAATCATTGATATGGATATATACACAGATTATACATATACTTTCTTGCTCTGTCAGCTGAGAGGATCTAGAAACAAGGATTCTCCAGTAGCAATGTGCAAACCCAGGACTCAAATTTTCATTTCTAATAACACCCTACAATAAAAGGAACTAAGGCTCCTTGGAGAAATTACTGATTGTAGAGTTGGGAAAGGAATATACAAGATTAGCCTGGAGCTCCTTGTAGTGTCAGGAAGTAAGGAGGTGCTCCAAAACCAAATGATTGGGGAATGTCAACCCTTTGACAAAAGCCAACTGAAAGAGCTCCCACCTGGGCAACAGGACAGAGCCCCATCTCTACTAAAAATACAACAGTTATCCAGGAATGGTGGCATGTGCCTGTAGTCCCAGCTACTCAGGAGGCTGAGGCACAAGAATCACTTGAACCCAGGAGGTGGAGGTTGCAGAGCCGAGATCATGACACTGCACTCCAGCCTGGGTGACAGAGCGAGACACTTTCTCACAAAAAAAAAAAAAAAAGAAAGCTCCTAATGGCCAAAACTGGAAAAATTTGAGCAATGAAATTGATAACATTGTATTGGATTATAATTTAAAGCATGAAAAAAACTCCATGAGTTTATACAGATATAAATAAATCATTGAAAAAGTAAATAGGAGAGAAGAGAAAAATCTCCTGTAATGAATTCCAAACAACTTGTGTAGCTACTTCACTGTCAAGGAGTTTCAAGCATTAACTCCCTACAATTTAAATTTGAGCCATGCATATGGGAAAGTAGGTGAGAGGATGAGTAACTTTACAGTGGAAACCTGATGAGCACTATCTTTCTCAGATGATCAAGGTTAATATAAATGTGGCTTATCATTGATGGTGTGTATTTTTGATATGATACAATGACGTAGAACTTTACCTCTGTTCTGTCTCCCAAAAACCCATAATCCCAATCCAATAATGAGACCAATATTAGACAAATCCTACCTGAGAGACTTTCTACAAATATTTGGCCAGTACACCTCAAAATGCAAAGGTTATCAAGAACAAGAACGGTCTGAAAAACTGTCACACCCACAGGAGCCTGCAGAGGCATGATGATCAAATGCAATGTGGTGGTATCCTGGATGAGATCTCAGAACAGAAAAATGACATTAGGTAAAAACAAAGGAAATCTGAATAAAATATGGCCTTCAGTTGATAATAATGTATCAATAGTGGTGTATTAGCTGTGACAATGCATTGTACCATTGTGACACAAGCACTGTACTAATGTAAGGTGTTTATAATGAGTGAAATTGAGTGCAGAGTATATGAGAAATCTCTGTACTATCTTTGCAACTTTTCTGTAAAACTATTCTAAAATAAAAAGTTAATTTTTTTAAATGGAAGAATTTTTTTTGATCTCTGAGTTGAGAAGATCTTTCTAGGCATAATGCCAAAAGGTTAAATCACTATAAACTAAAAGATTAACAGATTTGACCTCATAAAAATTAATGATTCCTGAATGGTATTGCCTAGGTTTTCTTCTAGGGTTTTATGGTTTTATGTCTTACATTTAAGTCTTTAATCCATCTTGAAGTGATTTTTGTATAAGGTGTAAGGAAGGGGTCTAGTTTTAGTTTTCTGCATATGACTAGCCAGTTTTCCCAATACCATTTAGTAAATAGGGAATCCTTTCCCCATTGCTTGTTTTTGTCAGGTTTATCAAAGATCAGATGGTTGTAGATGTGTGATGTGATTTATGAGGTCTCTGTTCTGTTCCATTGGTCTATGTATCTGTTTTGGTACCAGTACCATGCTGTTTTGGTTACTGTAGCCTTCTAGTATACTTTGAAGTCAGGCAGCATAATGCCTCCAGGTTTGTTCTTTTTGCTTAAGATTGTCTTGGCTATGTGGGCTCTTTTTTGGTTCCATATGAAATTTAAAGTAGTTTTTTTTTTTTTTAATTCTGTGAAGAAAGTCAGTGGTAGCTTGATGGGGATAGCATTGAATCTATAAATTACTTTGGGCAGTATGGCCATTTTCACGATATTGATTCTTCTTACTCATGAGCATGGAATGTTTTTCCATTTGTTTGTGTCCTCTCTTATTTCCTTGAGCAGTGGTTTGTACTCCTTGAAAATGTCCTTCACATTCCTTGTAATTTGTATTCCTAGGTATTTTATTCTCTTTGTAGCAATTGTGAATGGGAGTTCACTCATGACTTGGCTCTCTGTTTGTCTTTTACTGGTGTATAGGAATATTTGTGATTTTTGCACATTGATTTTGTATCCTGAGACTTTGCTGAAGTTGCTTATCAGCTTAAGGAGATTTTGGGCTGAGACGATGGAGCTTGCTAAATATATAATCATGTTATCTGCAAACAGAAACAATTTGACTTCCTCTCTTCCTAATTGAATACCCTTTATTTCTTTCTGTTGCCTGATTGCCCTGGCCAGAACTTCCAATACTATGTTGAATAAGAGTGGTGAGAGAGGGCATCCTTGTCTTGTCAAAGGGAATGCTTGTCAAAGGGAATGCTTCCAACTTTTGCCCATTCAGTATGATATTGGCTGTGGGTTTGTCATAAATAGTTGTTATTATTTTGAGATATGTTCCATCAATACCTAGTATATTGAGAGTTTTTATGGGCAAAGGTTTCATGACTAAAACACCAAAAGCAATGGAAACAAAATCCAAAATTGACAAATGGGATCTAATTAAACTAAAGAGCTACTGCATAGCAAAAGAAACTATCATCAGAGTGAACAGGCAACCTACAGAATGGGAGAAAACTTTTGCAATCTATCCATCTGACAAAGGGCTAATATGCAGAATCTAAAAGGAGCTTAAACAAATTTACAAGAAAAAAATAAACAACCCTATCAAAATGTGGGCAAAGGATATGAACAGATTCTTCTCAAAAGAAGACATTTATATGGCCAACAAACATATGGAAAAAAGCTCATCATCACTGGTCTTTAGAGAAATGCAAATCAAAACCACAATGAGATACCATCTCAAGCTAGTTAGAATGGTGATCATTAAAAAGCAAGGAAACAACAGATGCTGGAGAGGATATGGAGAAACAGGAATGCTTTTACACTGTTGGTGGGAGTGTAAATTAGCTCAACCATTGTGGAAGACAGTGTGGTGATTCCTGAAGTATTTAGAACCAGAAATGCCATTTGACCCAGCAATCCCATTACTGGGTATATACCCCAAAGGATTATAAATCATTCTACTATAAAGACACATGCACACGTATGTTTATTGCATCTCTATTCACAATAACAAAGACTTGGAACCGACCCAAATGCCCATCAATGATAGACTGGATAAAGAAAATGTGGCACATATACCCCATGGAATATTATGCAGCCATAATAAAAGGATGAGTTCATGTCCTTTGCAGGAATGACGTGGATGAAGCTGGAAACTATCATTCTCAGCAAACTAACACAGGAATAGAAAACGAAATACCGCATGTTCTCACTCATAAGTGGGAGTTGAACAAGGAGAACACATGGACACAGGGAGGGGAAGATCACACATTGGGGCCTGTTGGGGGTCGGGGGTAGGGGAGGGATAGCATTAGGAGAAATATCTAATGTAGATGATGGGTTGATAGGTGCAACAAACCACCATGGCACATCTATACCTATAGCTATATAACAAACCTGCACATTCTGCATATGTATCCCAGAACTTAAAGTATAATTTTAAAAAGAAATAACTCATAACGTAATGTAAAGGTGTATTAATTGAGGAGAAATTTTTTGCAACATATACTTTAGCAAAAAAAGATATATTTAACCTGTAAATAATGCTTTTTATAAACCAATAGTATCAAATTTTAAAGCAAACCTCATGAACTAGCAATTCTCAAAAGAAATGCATAAGTTCAATAAATATAGGAAAAGTATTCAACCTTGCTAAGTAAATATATGAAAATACAATCAAATAAGCTAGTACTGAGCAAAATTATTTTAAATTATAATGTCCCTCATAGCATGAAAAGAAACAGGAACAGTGGAAGGTACAATTCTAGGTGAGAGTGAAATTTTACTGTGTTTCCAGAAACTAAGTTTGTCCAAACATATGCACACAAAACACACACACACACACACAAACACACACATGCGTACACATAAAGGCATTAATGTAGAAAGTCCACTTCTAAGGATTCATCATAAGGAAGCAATGGACATACAAAAAAATGCTTCAATAAAGATCTCCAATGATAGGAATTTAGTAAAAATCAATTATAATAATATATGAAACATAAAACCTGGCAACTAATGAAATCACTTATTGATGATTCTTTAAAGTAATGTGGTAATATTTATAATGTATGGGAAATAAAAACAGTTAACTTTTATTTTTTAAAATATGCACACAAAGCAAAAGACTGAAAACAGACACACAAAATAGTGGTTTTCCTGTGAGAGGTAGGAATGGACATAGCAGACGATAGAAAAACTTCTATTTTTTGTAATTTAAAACATATATTATTTGCGTTTTTATAGCATCCATGTGTTATTTTATAAGTTAAAAACTAATGAAGATGTTATTTTTACAGTCTTCTTCCAAAAAATTACTGCCTAAAAATTTCAGTTTATATTTTAGTTGTGTAGATATACAGAAAAAGCTGGGAAAATATATACCAAAATGTTAATAATATTTGCTACTGGTCATAAGATTACTGGGTGTTTTTGTTTGTTTTGTGCTTTTCTGAATTTTCTTTTCTTAATTCAAGGTTTAGTCTTTTTTATTTTCCTTCCAGCTTTTAACTTAGGTTCAGGGAGTACATGTGCAGACTTGTTACATGAGTAAATTGTGTGTCACTGGGGTTTGATGTACAAATTATTTTGTCACCCAGGTAGTGAGCATAGTACCCAAAAGGTAGTTTAATTCTCACCCTCCTGCCATCCTTCACCCTCATGCAGGCCCCAGTGCCCATTCTTCCCCTCTTTGTGTCCAAGTGTACTCAATGTTTAGCTCCCACTTATAAGTGAGAACATGTGGTATTTGGTTTTCTGTTCCTCTGCTAATTTGCTTTGTATAATGGCCTTCAGCTGCATTCATGTTGCTGCAAAGGACATGATTTAATTCTTTTTTATAGCCGCATAGTATTCTATGGTGTATACGTACCACATTTTCTTTATCCAATCCACTGTTGATGGGCAACTAGGTTGATTCCGTGTCCTTGCTATTGTGAAAAGTAATGTACAATGAACATGTGTGTCCATGGGTCTTTATGCTGAAATTATTTATATTCCCTTATATATCCAGTAACAGGATGCTGGGTCAAATGGTTTAAATTATGTTTTAAGTTATTTGAGAAATCTCCAAATTGCTTTCCATAGTAGCTGAACAAATTTACATTCCTACCAGGTGTGTATAAGCATTCCCTTTTCTCCACAATCAATTTTCTAATTTAACAAAATTACCGCAATAAAAATAGTCATTTGTAAGAAAAAAAAAACAGAAAATATAAGATAATTTTTAAAGATTTTTTAAAATTCAGAAACAATGCATACACATAGTTATGTTTTTACTTTTATTTCAATTTTTATTTTAGATATTGAGAGAACTCCAGAAAAGTGCATTTATAAATGGTTTTTCACCTAGCTCCCGATGTCTTTCTTTTAGTCACTAAATACTAATTTTTTGAATGGTTACTTACTTTGTATCACAAACTAAGATGACTATTTTTCCATAACTCACCATCTTTCAAAAAATGTAGGATATAATCAATTTGCCTTCTTTAGAAAAGAAATTAGACATATTGTCAAAATATTGTGTAACTGGATTTGAATTGCTACAATTATAAAACTTACAGAAATTCTAAGACAATTAAATATGACAGTTGGGAAAAATGGCCATCAGGCTAAAATAGCTGGGGGAAGAAGGTGTGGGCAGAGGCACTTGCTGATACAGATGCCTCTGTAGGTTACAACCCTAATATATCTTGATATAAAAGTATAAAATTTTTAAAGTGTATCCAAATTTATAGTGTAAAGGGATTTCTGAGGACAGTGGCTTCTCCTAAATTAGGAAACCCAGAAGTATATAAGGATCCTTAACTAAGTTAAATAATGCCTAAAGGGTGTCTAACGTGATTGTTTTCAAAGGAAAATGCTGATGTGTTCATAAAACAGGTATCAGTGAAGGTGATTTGCAGTTAACTGCTGTACCCAAGTTTAACTTGAAGAAATTTTCTAATTAAATGTCACCTATTCCTTTAATCAAATCAAAATTTAGGTCCTGTAGGTCAGTTGAGATCAAAACCTAAGGTTTGTCTAATCAGCATATCAGTATTAGCTAAAATTATGCCTCTGAATGATGGCAGCTAATAGCTGCACATGCCAGTTTCCTCCCAAAGGATATTTAAAAATATGTTCTGCCATTGTTGGCTTTTATTGAGCTTCTTGTTCTCTGCATCTTTCAAAGAAAGTTATAAAATGAACTGATTTCCACACACAATTTGGTTTCCTTATCATCACATTCTCCCATTAGGGCCTTGGAGGCATTGCTTCAGGAGCTCTGGACTTCAGTCCTCACTCGAGAATGAGTTAGTTATACAAGCTTGAGCACACCTGGACATCAATTTCCTTATCTGCAAAATGAAAGCTGCAAACTGAATGATCTCTAATATTCCATCCAGTTTTATAATTTTAAATCGCTTAAGTCACAACATGAGTTAGTGCTCAGTACATTTAACTGATGGAAATCAGTTTCTTTTTTTTTTTTTTTCTTTTATTATTATTATTATTATTATTATACTTTAGGTTTTATGGTACATGTGCGCAATGTGCAGGTAAGTTACATATGTATACATGTGCCATGCTGGTGTGCTGCACCCACCAACTCGTCATCTAGCATTAGGTATATCTCCCAATGCTATCCCTCCCCCCTCCCCCCACCCCACAACAGTCCCCAGAGTGTGATGTTCCCCTTCCTGTGTCCATGTGTTCTCATTGTTCAATTCCCACCTATGAGTGAGAATATGCGGTGTTTGGTTTTTTGTTCTTGCGATAGTTTACTGAGAATGATGATTTCCAATTTCATCCATGTCCCTACAAAGGACGTGAACTCATCATTTTTTATGGCTGCATAGTATTCCATGGTGTATATGTGCCACATTTTCTTAATCCAGTCTATCATTGTTGGACATTTGGGTTGGTTCCAAGTCTTTGCTATTGTAAATAATGCCGCAATAAACATACGTGTGCATGTGTCTTTATAGCAGCATGATTTATAGTCCTTTGGGTATATACCCAGTAATGGGATGGCTGGGTCGAATGGAATTTCTAGTTCTAGATCCCTGAGGAATCGCCACACTGACTTCCACAAGGGTTGAACTAGTTTACAGTCCCACCAACAGTGTAAAAGTGTTCCTATTTCTCCACATCCTCTCCAGCACCTGTTGTTTCCTGACTTTTTAATGATTGCCATTCTAACTGGTGTGAGATGGTATCTCATTGTGGTTTTGATTTGCATTTCTCTGATGGCCAGTGATGGTGAGCATTTTTTCATGTGTTTTTTGGCTGCATAAATGTCTTCTTTTGAGAAGTGTCTGTTCATGTCCTTCGCCCACTTTTTGATGGGGTTGTTTAAACCACTGCTCAAGGAAATAAAAGAGGATACAAACAAATGGAAGAACATTCCATGCTCATGGGTAGGAAGAATCAATATCATGAAAATGGCCATCCTTCCCAAGGTAATTTACAGATTCAATGCCATCCCCATCAAGCTACCAATGACTTTCTTCACAGAATTGGAAAAAACTACTTTAAAGTTCATATGGAACCAAAAAAGAGCCCGCATCGCCAAGTCAATCCTAAGCCAAAAGAACAAAGCTGGAGGCATCACACTACCTGACTTCAAAGTATACTAGAAGGCTACAGTAACCAAAACAGCATAGTACTGGTACCAAAACAGAGATATAGATCAATGAAACAGAACAGATCTGTCAGAAATAATGCCACATATCTACAACTATCTGATCTTTGACAAACCTGACAAAAACAAGAAATGGGGAAAGGATTCCCTATTTAACAAATGATCATCTTAATAATATATTCCATTTGCTTTCTTATTCTGACCTCACAGGGTTCCTGTGAGGTAAACGGGCAGAGGACATTGAAGAACCATAGAACAGACAAAAAGAGAACAAAACAGCCTGCTTACTCCTGTTCTGTATTCTTCTTAATGTGTAAATCATTTTTCCTAAAGGTACAAACTTCTACTTCTGGTGTCTTACTAATTTATTCTAATACCTTAGTAGCTATAAGTGGCCCCTATCAATATAACTGCTTATTATTTCCTGTTGATGATATAGAATGTTCAACAAGGTTCTCAAACTTCCAATAGTAATATTAACTTCCTGGACTGTTCACAAAACCTCAATGAAAAGTCTCCAGGGAAAGTAACCATGAAAATAAGCAAAGATCAGACACTTTATTGAAGTCCAAGCCACTAGAGAAGAGCTTAATGATATTATGTCTATTCTATATTTTTATGATGGGAAACGATGTTGCCATTATACTTGATGCTATTGCTGCCATACATGCCTTGAAGTAGAAATTGGTGCATTCTCTAAGGAGGGAAATTTAACGACATGTATTAAAATCACAACACTCATACCAATTGATCCAGCAATGCTACATCTGGGGTTTGTTCATAAAGATATACTCTCACATGGGTGTAAAAATATTTAGTTATGGATCAGCCCTGCTTTGAGTAGAAAATGTTGGAAATAAACTGATAATAGAGAATTGGTTAGACTAATTATAATACACTAAACAATTTAATACTATACAGTACCCCCCATCCATATTTGCACTTTTAGTGGTTTTAGTTACCCTCAGTCAACCACAGTCTGAAAATATTACATACAATAAAATATTTTAAGGGCGGAGTGGGGATGGGGAGAGAGATCACATTTATACAACTTGTATTACAATGTGTTGCTATAATTGTTCTATTTTATTATTGGTTATTGTTGTTAGCCTCTTTCTGTGTCTGACTTATAAGTCAAACTTCATCATATATATATTTATATATGAAAAATATTGTTTATATATAGGGTTTGGTGCTATTTGTGGTTTCAAGCACCTACTGAGGGTCTTGGAACATCTTCCTTATGGATAAGGTGGGTGGGGGAGACTACAGGAAAGACAAAATTAAAAAAAGGAATAAGGTAATTCTACATATACTACTGATAAAGTAAGACTGCCCCCAAGATATATTAAATATAAAAGCAACATGCAGGACAATTTGCATTGTATGCTACCATTCTTGTTAAGAAAGAGAAGAAAGAAGAGAAGATGAAGAAATATTAAGAGGAAGAGGAAAGGAAACAGAAAGAGAAATATATGAAATGCTTCCATATGAATGAAGACTCTGGAAGGATATATAAAGCAATAGCGGGAATTGCCTTTGAGGAAGGGTATTGAGAGGCTAAGAAGCAGGAGTGGGAGGGAGGCTTATACACGTGTATCTATTTGGATCCTCCAGGGAGATGCTGCCAAAATGAAATTATAAGTACAAAAGATCTATCGGAGAAAACATTTGTAAGATAAAAGGGAGAGGAATTAGGAGTAGGCAAGGAGAGTCTTCCAACTGCAATGTGGGTTTGACACCTGAGAAAGGAGAGAAGAAAGGGAGAAAGATAGGACAGGAGGAGCCTCAGAGTGCAGTGCAGCTCTGAGGGAAGTTCCAGCCAGGCCAACGGAGAACCAAACATCCAGCGAGTGCCGAATAGAGGAGTCCCACATCAGGCAGAAGTGCCCTGGTGCCAAAACCCTCTTCATGTTCAGTGCCAATACATTGCAGCCTCCGCATAAACACTCTGGCAGATCCTGAAGTGTGGCGGCTGGAGGCTGTCAGCTAACAGATACTGCTGTATGTTGAATAATTTTATATGGATGGTGTTTAATAATGCTTAATGACTTAATGAATAATAATTAATGATAAATTATACAGGTAATATTGTTAAGCTGAAGAAAGATTTAAAACGTAATTTAGATAGCATAATCCCAGTCTTTTTAAAAAGAATACATGACAGGTAGAGAGAGTGAGAGAGAGAGATGATAGCTAGATTGATCGATCTATCTCATGGTATATATCAATGCATAGTCCCAAAAAGATTGGGAGTACATGCAAAAAATATTAACAATGATATAGCTAAATATTGAGAATAAAAGTTATAGTTATTTTTCTCATTGTGCTTTCCAATTTTTTAAAATTTACATTGAAGATGTAGCACTTTTTTTTTCAAAGAAACTCCACCAAATAGGAGTTGAACAATGAGAACACATGGACACACATCTAGGCCTGTAGGGGTTTGGGGGGCTAGGGGAGGGAGAGCATTAGGACAAATACCTAATGCATGTGGAGCTTAAAACCTAGATGACAGGTTGATGGGTGCAGCAAACCACCATGGCACATGTATACCTATGTTACAAACCTGCACATTCTGCACATGTATTCCAGAACTTAAAGTATATTAAAAAAAAAAAAAGTCTAAGATCTGAAAGCTGGTAAGTGACCGAGCTGAGAATGCAAACCTCAGACTATCTATTTATATCTCTCTGTATAAAAAAAATCTGATTAAATTTCAAAAGTGTTTTTTCCACTCTCATTTTTTAGTGATTTATGGAACTCTGAAAATATGAGCCAATTATATTCTAAGGGCAAGCTCTGTGTTCACTCCCTTGATAGTTGACAATGATTAGACATGTGAATCAATCAGATGAGACTATGTTGTCCAGAGCTACAGATCCTATTCAAGTTGTTCAGTGTCTAGCAGATCTCTTAAAACTGATATGCTTCATAACACAAGATCAACATTCATGTGTTTCCAAAGGAAGGGTGGAAACATGGAAATGCAAAACAGGATTGCAGACCTGCCTCCCTAAAACCAAATAAGAAGAGCCCTCAACACCCTTGTCAATGTCTACAGACATAGTTTTTGTGTAATACTAGCCCCAGTGGAATTTATATTCTATAATAAAATAACTGTTTGCATACAAGTCTTATCCTGCTGGTTAGTGTGTAACTTCTTTTAAAGCTAAGGAATTGGCTTTATCCATATTTTCAATCTCTGGAGTTTGCAATTCTTTGTAATAATATAAATGTTGACACTTACTGAGTACTTGAAATTATGAGGCACTGTACTATGCTAGAAATCTACATGTAAATTTTTATTTAATCTTCACAACAACCCAGGAAATATGAACTAGATTATCCCATTTACAGATACCAGAGGCCCAGAGAGGTTAATTAATTTGCCCAAGATCAGAGGAGTGGGAGGTGGTAAAGCTGGGATTCCAGCCCATATTCTAAGCTATATTGGTCAGGAGTTTAGTTGATATTTGCGGTTAAGTACCCAAGTATATGTTATAGATCAAGGTCTGGCAGACTATAGCCTGTGGGCCAAATACAATGCACTGCCTATACTTGTCTGGCCCACAAGCTAAGAATAGTTTTAACAAGTTTAAATAGTTAAGGGAAAAAAATAATATCTTGTGACACATAAGAATTTTATGTAATTCAAATTTCAGTGTATTTTATGAGAACCCAGCTCACTCAGTCATTTATACATTGTCTATGACAGTTTTCCCACCACGGTGGCAAAGTAGATGCAGTAGGGACTGTATGGCATACAAGGCCTGAAATATTTACTGAAGGAAACAAAACAAAAAAATCTTGCAGACCGCTGCTACAGATGAAAGCTTTATCCTTGTGTTTCCTTGGAATCAGCCAGAGTGCTTTGTATAAAACAGGCTCTAGACCTACTAAGTTAGACTTCCCAAAAGGGAGGTCCAATAATCTATGTTTTTAAAAATTCCCCCAGGTAATTTAGATAATAAACCAAATTTGAGAGCCACAGCCAAGAAGCACTTTGGCCTTGGGCAGTTACTCCTTGGGGACCCTTTTATTTCTAAATAAACAAGAGGTAGTTGGGACAGCTAAAACCCCTCCATGCTCCAGAACAAACCACCTACCAATCCTTGACATGACAGAAACTGGGAAAAATGAAAGCATTCAAAAATGAAGAGGATTAAGGAGAGACAGGCTCTTTTCACTGTTTGCATATAGCTCATTAGAAATGACACTTCCGAAGAGCGGGAAATGACTCTGTGGAAGGATCTACTTATCAAATTCAAGAGTCATGTTTGCAACCAGCTTGTCTCTTTCTGCAGAAGAGCTGCTTCCGCTTAGGACAGGGCAGCTGACAGACAGCCCTGGCACTCAATCGTCTCCTACCATTAAAAGCACAAGTTTGAGAAGGCACATAAGCCTGCTTCAAGCCCAGTGTCTTGAATGAATATTCAGTCCTAGGTTCTAATGCCCATTCCTCAGACCTTGCTAACTGGCTTTTACTTCTATTCCCACTCTGAATTTAAACCCACGAAGCTCACCAATTGGGATCCCAATGCCATGTCTCACTTTACAAGAAGGGGAATGTTTAAACACAGAACTCCAAGAATAGAATGAATAACCTGAGTTAAACATGCCCTCATGGGAGTTGAAACCTTTCCCAAAAAGGAACAGCAGCAGCCGCAAATGATAAATTATGCTCATATTGCAATTTTACCTGGGGTCTTTGTGGCAGAAACCATCCATGTGCCTCTGAGGATGGGGCTAGTCCAGGAAGCAAGGAGTTAAGAGACTAGAACCCAGTCTCATGGGTAACCCAGTGTATCTCCAACCCTATATCTGGGAACTATGCTAAAGATGCTATTTCTATTTCTTCCTTCTCATAGCCATCTTCTGTACAAGATTTGCTGTGACTTGTTTTTTCAACAGAGATGATGATTAGTTTTGCTAATTGGTTACCTACCTTCTCTTGCCTAGGCCTCACTCAGCCAAAGAATGCAAGGGAGAATTTTGTGTCAGATTCTGTGCCTTGTGCTTACTCATCTTCTGGACTTATTAACTCCATCTGTGACTTCCCAGTAAAACAGATACCTTGTCTGCACACAGAGATGAAACCTACAATCAACTTCAGGAACACTTACCAAACAGAAACTAATCAAACTCACTCATCTTGGAAAATTGCCCTGGGTATCACTCCCACCCACCCTTCCTCCTTCCCTACCCCTAGGTTTTTCTTCTTCTGTAGCCCCACAAATAAATAACTTAAGACTTATACTTAAGTACCTGTGGTGACTGGGTGAACTGTTAATTATAAAATTTGGATATACCATCTGGGTTAACATTTGGCTGAAGACAGCTGAAGCTCTCAGTGCTTCTGAGAAAAACTATGAATAATCTTTTCTATTAATTATTATACTATTTTCCCCAGCTGGTGTTTCCTTGTTTCTCCTCTCTGCCTATCCAAATCCTAGCACTCCTCCAAGGTTCCGCCAAGTCTCTCCTTCTCCAGTATGCTTGCTCTGAATTCCCAGCCTACATGATAAATCCTAGTTGTATTTATAGTCAGTATCCAAAAGTTGATTCCTTAATTATCTTCTAATTGTTTCACATGTATTAACTGGAACTCCTGAATGTAGGGGCCTTACACTCTTTTGCATCTCTCATCGTGCACAGCACCCGTATAAATATTTAGTTAGCACTGAATTTCATGTACATTTCAGGACATGAATAACATTGAATTATCAATCTGAAGGGCAGGAATCCAGGGCTTGTTACTCTTTGCAAGTGTCCCACAACCAACCACATTATTGGACACTCTAGAAGCACTCAACCGTCTGAAGAGTTAGAAAACTGCACATATAAATACTCTGGAGGCCCAGAATACATAACCTTATAACTGGAAGGATCTTTGAAATAATCTAATTGAAGCTTTTCTTTTTACAGAAAACTGAGGTCTAAGGAGGCCAGGTAATTCTCCAAGAACAAGCAGCCTGTGAGTGGTAAAAACAAGGTCTTGCTTTTCTCTCTTCTGTACTTTCGTGGGAACAAGTACCCAAGGTTTAGTTCTATTGCTACACTTCGACATGTCATTCTTGGCTTCCTGATCCTCAAGTGCTCTCGCCTGACCGGCTAATCACAATTACACACACAGGCCTAACCACAGGTCATCAGATCCTTTTGAGTGCCCTCTCATGATTATGATTTTCCTCTAGAATCTATAGCCAGAATGTCTCCCCAAGACCCAAGGGCATCCTTTCAAAAATTATCCAAGACGAGTTTGGTTGTATATTTGTTTCCTCCAAACTGTAATTGTTCCTTTGGTCTTTGATTTTCTCAGACATCATTATGCAGTTACCATTACACTGCTAGCCTGAAGAGCTGGCCACACAACTCTCCTCAGAACAGCTGCCAAATTTGCCAGTGGTGCTATTTCCTAGGCTGAGGCAAGCAGGGTAGCATTTCTCGCTTTTAGGGACTAGAATTGCTCCTTTGTTTTTTAAGCTTGAGGTAAAAGGCTTTCCTCACATTTATATGAGCACTAAAACCAAATCCCTCTAGCCAGAATGCTATCACATTTGCAAGACCTGCCATTTCCCTGGCAGTTCCATTTATCAGAATCAGGGAGGTAAACCGGAAGCTGTCTGTGTGGGTGCCCAGTGAGGTCACTGATACGCCAAACACTGGATGAGGTCACAATTTAATCTCTTGCTTTTTGATGCTCCGTTTTCAGATGCCAGGCACTTGGGAGCTTTGGCCTACAAATTGTGCCTGAACTGTTCTCAAAGAGTACTGTTTGTTTTACTTTGAGTCTTTCATCAACTCTGAATGAACTACAGATAGTAATGATTGGAGGAGTTCCCAAGAAACAGGCAACAATAGTAAAGGCCTTCCCAAACATTTCTAATGATCTATGCCCTCTGACAATACTGGTACTGGGCAAAATTGCAATGTTCACCTCCCTATGATAGGCATTCCCCTACTATTGGGGCTGCCTCCACCGAGGCATCCAGACCAGTGGCCCCACGGATGGCCATGATTTCTCACTGTGCTATTTGTCTTCATGCTTTCCACTAAGAAACACCCTGAAAATGAAACTTGTCTGTCCCTTCCTCACTCCATAAATCAAGTCTCATCTGTGTTAGCCCATGGGGGCCCTGATTTCTGATAAAACTAACTTCACAAGCTTTGTAAATTTGAGGAGTTTCTTTAACTTCTCTCCATCAAGTTTTATCATTTTTAAAAAGAAGAGGTGGGCTAAATGCTCCAAGCCTCTTTGTGATTTAACATTGAGTCTATCAGTAAACTCCAGTAGGAGTTGGCAGGGAGATTCATATGACTTCCTCACTGTACTTACTCTGTGTTGCACATTACATTTTAATAGACAACCTCTAAAAATTACGTCTTTCAGTGACTTCAGTAAAGGCAATTTCAGGTCCTGTGGCGGATCAGTGACAGAAATATTTCTGACCAGGAAGACTTTTCTGCATCATTTTCACAGACACTGTGGGATGATAGAAAATGTTCTGATCTGCTATCACAAAAGCCTAGATTTGAATGTAACTCAACCACTTATAGGCTAAGAGACCTTGGGCAAATTACTGCAGTTCATTCCAAGTCAATTTTGCCAACTACAAAATATCTTAAAAATACTTTTCTCAAAGTGGTATTGTTTTTGTAATGAAAAATAAAACAGGAAAATATATTAAAGCACCTAAACAATACCTGGCACATAAAACATATTCAGTAAGTGTTAAGCCCTTTTCAATTTCTATCTAAATTCATCCTGCATATGCAAAAATTCCATATTACTTATTTTGAGTAATCCATAAGGTGAATCTTTTCATTTTCTATGTGTGAGATATGAATTATTAATGTAGTAAAAAAAAACCTTGACAGATGAGAGAAAGCAAACTGAAAGTGACTTGTAAGAGACATATAACTCAATCATGTCATAGCTATTTGTTGTATATTATTTCAGGGGTCTGGCTGCACATTTCCACAGCTTCAGGAGGCCAAATTATCTAGCCTGACCCAGGAATGAGCTCAATTTGCAGCTATCTAAACACATGAAACTCAAAAATGTCCTCTTCTTTAATTCTAATAGAAATATGAAAAAAAGAAACTAAAGCTAGGTTTTTTTGAACAGGGATACAGAGTCTGCCTCCTCCATCTCCCCCAGCTAGCATCAAACTAAGGCCTAGAAGATAAATATTGCCTCATATTTTCAGGAAAAAGTCCAAAAACCACCCCTAAAGTCCTTCCCCTGTAGGCATTTCCTTTTCTCATTACCTTTCTTACAGGGAAATTGGAATACACAGTCCAGTGAGTCATTGCTTGTTCAAATATGGTTCCAGCTGTGAGGAAGCTGTGGAGAGAATTCTCAGCATGGACATAGTTGGACCGCATTGGCCTAAGAGGCTGAGATACCTCGGGAATTAGGGTTACAGGCCCTCAAACCAGAGGGTTAACTTTGGGGGAAATGAGTATTTTGCTCTTTTATCACCAAAAGATAGAGATGTCCCAAACTAGTGATGTGGACAGCAGCATTCTACAGCTCTCGGAGGTCTGTGGCTTGCATAATGGGACGCTGCCTTGGGAGGAGGCCACACTGTCTTTTGCACCCTCTCCCTCAGTCCTATCCACCTCCTGCCTGTCCCTGCTTGCCCCAGAGCTTCCTTTCTCACCTCCCCCTCCATTCACCTCCAAACCTCATTTCCTCAACAGGCCTAAAGTAGATGGAAGGAAAAGATCTTGGACATTTAAACCAATTTAAGTATGAATAACTAATCCTATTAATCCAACTAGTGGCATTTAAGACAGTGGGCAAAGTAAAGATTTAGTGACACGTGAGGTCTCCTGAGAAAATGGTCTCTTTCCGTTCATGGTCTTGGGTAACCTATGTCAGTAGCCAGGTTCACCTGCATATTCTCAAATCCAGAATTTCCTGAAAAAAGAGGATGAGGGATGGATGAGTTTTAGCTAGAGGAACTCTGGTCTCAAAGGGTAGTATGGTCAACCTGAACAACTACATCAGGGATGTCCAATCTTTTGGCTTCCCTGGGCCACATTGGAAGAAGAAGAAGAATTATCTTGGGTCACACATAAAATACGCTAACACTAACAATAGCTGATGAGCTAAAAAAAAAAAAATTGCAAAAAAAATCCCATAATGTTTTAAGGACGTTTATGAAATTGTGTTGGGTCACTTTCAAAACCATCCTGGGCCACATGCAGCCCACGGGCTGTGGGTTGGACAAGCTTGAACAGTATGATAAAATCAATTTTAGAAGGGTTATTTTTTCCTCAGGGCACCATGAAGTCTGTTAAAACAAACAAACAAAAACTGAGTGGTCACAACTTTGTCAGAAAAGAAGTTTAAACATTTCTTTTTTTATTGGGCTTTTGTTTGTTTGTTTGTTTTTGAGGCAGGGTCTCATTCTATCACCCAGGCTGGATAGCTCACTGCAGCCTTGAACTCCAGGGCTCAAAGTGATCCTCCTTCTTCAGCCTCCCCAGTACCTAAGACAACAAGTACACTCCACCCCACACCCAGCTAATATCTTCTTTTTTTCTAGAGACAAGGTCTCCTTATGTTGCCCAGGCTAGCTTCGAATTCCTGGCCCCAAGTGATCCTCCCACCTCAGCCTTCCAAGTCACTAGGATTACAGGCGTGAGTCACCGCACCTGACCCGGGAGGAGTCTGAACATTTCTAAGAGTTAAAGATTCAGAAAGACTGGTTGCCTCAAAAGTCACATGGGCATGCGCCCTAAATTCTACCCATGAGTAGCAACCCCAAGATTTACAGTAACCAAATACCCAGACATCCTATTACAAGATTTAGGAGAAAAGGAAGTATGTCTGAAATAAAACTAGTTGAGGCTCAAACTTTAATATATATGTTTATATATGTATATATGTGCTTATATATGTTTAATATATCAGTAAATATGTGTGCAAATATATGTGTTTATATGTGTGTAATATGTGTATATATATGGCATATATATCTATGTCTATTTACACATACACACACACATATATATGTCACTGCTACCAAAAAAAAAATCAAAAGCATCTTGTACACAGGATTTCCAACACTGAAATCTGGAAATCCTCCCTGGGTTAGGATTAAACACCAGTTATAACCACTGTCAGCTTTCCAGTTCCAAAGAAACTGTTACCCATTTCCTAGTTCACATAAAGAGGTATTATTAAAGCCTTGTTTATATGCCCTTGAAAAGCTCTGATTTACTGTTCTCTCAAGCTGTTCAGAATAAGTTGGTTATTGGAATGCATGTGATAAGGTTAGCTGCCTCTTTCACTCTTACCCCAAAGGTATTTGTACTTTTAACAGGTGAGGGCCAAGTTTCTTTTAATTGATTAATAGTGGTTGTACATATATATGGGGTACATGTGATATTTTGATAACGTGCATACAATGTGTAAGGATAAAATCAGGGTAATTGGGATATCCATCACCTCAAACAATTATTTCTTTGTGTTGGGAATATTGCAAGGCTTCTCTTCTAGCTATTTTGAAATACATAATAAACTATTGTTAGTTATAGTCTTTCTACTGTGCTATCATACACTAGAACTTATTTCTTCTTTTTTTTTTTTTTTTTTGAGATGGAGTTTCGTTCTTGTTGCCCAGGTTGGAGTGCAATGGCGCAGTCTCAACTAAATGCAACCTCTGGCTCCCAGGCTCAAGCAGTTCTCCTATGTTAGCCTCCCAAGTAGCTGGGATTAAATTACAGGCACCCACCACCATGCCCGGCTAATTTTTTTGTATTTTTTAGTAGAGATGGAGTTTCATCATGTTGGCCAGGCTGGTCTTGAACTCCTGACCTTAGGTGATCCACCCACCTCAGCCTCCCAAAGTGCTGGGTTTACAGGCATGAGCCACCAGAACTTATTTCTTCTATCTAGTTGTATTTTAGTACCCATTAACCAACTTCTCTTCATCTTCTACTCCAAGCCTTTCCCGCCTCTAGCAACTGCTATTCTACTCTTTCACCTCAATGGGATACTTTTTTTTTAGCTTCTACATATGGATAAGTTCTGTGCCTGGCTTTTTTCACTTAATATAATGTTCTCCAGTTCCATCCGTGTTACTGCAAATGACAGAATTTCATTCTTTTTTGTGGCTGAGTATTCGTGTGTGTGTGTGTGTGTGTGTGTGTGTGTGTGTAACAACATTTCCTTTATTCATTCATCCGTTGATAAACATTTAGGTTGATTCCATACCTTAGCTATTGTAAACAGTATCAATGAACATGGGAGTACAGGTATCTCTTTGACATACTGATTTTCTTTCTTTTGGATATGTAGTCCACGGTGGGATTGCTGGATCATATGGTAGTTCTAGTTTTAGTTTTGTAAGACACCTTTTTTCTTTTATTTTTTTCATAGTAGCTATACTAATTTACATCCTAGTTCACCAGCATGGCACATGTATACATATGTAACTTACCTGCACATTGGGCACATGTACCATAAAACCTAAAGTATAATAATAATAATAATAATAATAATTACAATAAAAGAAAAAAAAAACATACATACATATTATAAAGGATTCAGAGATAAAAAAAAATAGTTTTAGTTTTGTAAGACACCTTTTTTCTTTTATTTTTTTCATAGTAGCTATACTAATTTACATCCCCCCCCAGCAACATATGAGTATTCCCCTTTCTCCACATCCTGGTCAGCATTTGCATTTCCCTGATGATTAGCGATGTTGAACATTTTTTATATAAGTGTGGGCCATTAGTATATCTTCTTTCGAGAAATGTCTATTCAGAGCTTTTGTTCATTTTAAAATTTAATTATTTTGGGGTTTTGCTATTTTTTTTTATCAAGAAGGTGGATTGAGCACAAATAGAATGTAGAAGTGTGTCTTGTCTCCCTTCATAAATACAACTAAATTGATAATAAAATTTTCTCTTAAAGGGACTAAACCCCTAAGTGTGAAGAAAGGAGGATCATTTGGTTTTTAAAAAAGAGAGAGAGACTCTACAAATTCCTTGAAGATGGACGGTATATGGAAACAGTTTTGCAGAAAAACAAATAAGAGCAAGCCTAAAATAAATGCAGAAAGGTACAGTGGGTTGGTTTCTTAAATGTTTTAGGGAAAAGTTATTTTGAACCTATTATTCTACATTTTAATTATAGTGAGAAAATAAAGACATCATTTATACAAAAGTGCTTAGAAAGTTTACCTCCTGCATAGCCTTTTTAAGCAAGCAACTTAAAGATATGTTCTAACAAAGTAAAGTGTCAAATTCAAGAAAGAAAGAGCCTTGAGCTATTAATAATCTCTGGGAATAACTCAAAAGTTCAATAAAAATAAATCAGAGGTTGACAGAGGTGTAGACAACCCATAAAGCAATTGCTCCAAACAAGAACAGAAACTTAGTGGGCTCCATGACTAACTTTTCAGGCAGGAGAAAGGAATTGATCCCATTCAACAGATGGGATGAGCCAGAAGCTACAAGGTCATAATAATAAGGTACAGAAGGCTCTATTTCTTCTCCTAGTAATTAGAAACCCCAGGAAAACAAAAGCTGTTCAAACAAGTTATAAAGTAGGAAACAAACTAAACTGTAACATGGTTAGAGTACTTGAAATACTTTAAATAATGAAATTCTGTTGAGCTAACATTGGAACCCTGATTGCTCGGGGGTCATAAGGGGTTTGAGGTTGTAACATTTATTTTTTATATAGTGAGCAATATTTTCATAAGCATAATAATGTAAATGCTTTTCACTGGACTTCAGCTATGAAAATGTACACATAGACAAAGTAGAGGTCTCTGGGAAAAATCTCTCTTTGTGTAGAATGAGCCTTCAAAGCAACTGTCATTCAATAAACAGCTATTTTTTCCTTCATCAGTAGACTTTCCCTGAAATTAGTTTCTACCTTTAGACTTAAGTAATAAGCAAGAAGAAGCAACTTAAGTATAGTTTGAATTCAGGCTCAAATTATGACTTAGGCATACATTTATGGTTGTCTTTTGCGTTATTACTTGAAAAAATGAGAAAGTTACTTGTGAATAGGCACCTTCTATGGTGAAAGACTGGTAACTCCTGTAAAACCCCCAAATGTTCACACAGAACCTGATGTCTTTTATTTTCCTTTTAGGAGGCCATGATGACATTGCAGGCCATTGCAGATATACCTCCTGGATCCTGCTAAGAGAATTACAGTCACATTCTTTGTGGTCCCAATAGCTACTGGAACATGACTCAGGCAGTCCCTCTCCATCCCCAGAATGTGTCATGCTCTTCCAGGAGTAGCAATGAATGAAACCTCTTCTTCCCTCTCCCTGGCTCTGAGTACGACAGTGGTGGCATATTGAATGAGTCTGATATATTTCTGCCTTATCAGTCTATTTATTTTTTAAAAAGGAGAACCTAATTTCACTGCCAAGATTTAAAGTGAACTTTTACTTGACTAACAAAGCTCAGAAGAATTAAGTAAAATTACTCAAGAGAATGTAAATGCTATCACTCTCAGCAATGTATATTTAAACAAGAGTTAACAGAGGTTTGCAGAGGTGAAGACATGAGTGAGCGAGCAATCAGGTGGACGATAGAGTAGAACGACTAATACTCTTGTGATTGATGGCGAGTCCAGAGATGCTACCTGACCTGTAAATGGAGGTACTGTTTGCCAATACACACTTGGAGGACAGCACCTACAAATATGAGCACCATAAGGTTCCATAGTTGGAGGGAGGTCAGGAGGAAGAGCAGCCTGGTGTGGTAGAAACAGAACCCGAGTTACCCTTAGAGGTGACTCAGTTCAATTCTGACTCTATCATTTACTGGATGAGTGACTCCAGCAGTCACTTATGCTTTTTGAGCCTCATTTTCCTTTTTGATAAAATAGGAATAATGATATCCACACCTCAAGAGATAATGCAAAGTTCCTGGCATTTAAAGTTCTCTCATATATAGTTGCTTTCCTTCTCTACAAAGGCTTTATGTGTTACACCTTTTCCTCAAAACCCACTCTGAAGATGTCAATTCTTTATAAATCCTCTTACTAGTACTGAGGAATAGCTTATGGAATATTAGGCCAGTTATTTCTTCTTTTCTTTCATCAATTATCTCATATTTTCTTCCTCATTAAAAGAAAGTGTTTCTTGACTTCCAAGGGTTTTATGTAAATGCTCAAGGTAAAGTGGGTACATTATGCTGAATTGCTGAATATTGTGTGGACAAGCAAGGCATCAGTGAGGTGATTTTTTTTTTTTTTTTTTTTTTGACATGGAGTCTCTCTTGGAATGCAGTGGCGGGATCTCGGCTCAGTGCAACCTCTGCCTCCCGGGTTCAAGAGATTCTCCTGCCTCAGCCTCCCGAGTAGCTGGGATTACAGGCACCCACCACCACACCTAGCTGTTTGTATTTTTAGTAGAGACAGAGTTTCACCATGTTGGCCAGGCTGGTCTTGAACTCCTCACCTCAGATGATTCGCCCACCTCGGCCTCCCAAAGTGCTGGGATTACAGGCATGAGCCACCGCGCCCAGCCCAGGTGATATTTGGTTTGAGTCAGCTTTGCCTTTCTGCCAGTTAGCTCATTGCCCCCCTCCTCTGGAGCTGATTGCAGCAGGGGTGAATTTCTATAAAGTGCTGGAACCACAGGTCCTTTAAGATACTGCCTTCTCTGTGGACTTAGAAATTCCACCATTAAAACTAGTCCTTATAGTTTCCCATCATGTTTATTTTGTTATGATTAGGTTGAAAGGAAACGACTTTTTACTAGGTAGTCTTATCCTCTTTGTGTGTGCTTTCTGTTAAAAAAAAAAATCTGAATTGTTTCCCTTTCCTGAAGGTCTCTGAAAAATCATTATTTTATTATTTTTTTCCTTTTTCTTTAAATGTCATGGCCAAGAATTATTTCCTCGTGATTTATCATGGAGCACTCAGATCACCAGTCCATTTAATGTCATTTCACTTTACTATTTGTGCCAGTTAACAAGATTCAGGAAAAACTTAGTATGGCAGTGACTACTAGGCCAGTTGGCTACATGCTCTTTCACAGCCAGATAGCAAAGATTTACAGCAGCCATGCTCTTCCCATTAACAAAGAAGGGATTTTTAATCAAACCTCCAAAAAGAACAAACAGATCTCAACCATAAATCTAAGGTCTGAAAATAAACTAAGCATATTTGTCTATGTGGATAATCCAAGACTCCAGGGTCCTATGAAAATGGGCCCCACTAACACATCAAGTTTCTCAATTTTCACAAACATAGCGAGTTCCTCCACCACCTTTTAATATCCTCTCCTATTCTAGTATCTCAGGAAGCTCCCAGGGGTTTCCCGTTATACTCAGAGTTTCCTCAGACCAGCACTCTAATTTAAGCTATTGAGCTTTTCCAAGTCACTGTCCACAGCTGACCATCACTTGGGGCCAGCCCACTGCCATGCACTATCATGGCTACTCCATCTCAGACTACTGATGTTGCCTTGAGATGCTGCTCTCCCTACTGTCCCAGCTGATGTTTACTCTTGGCAGGGGAATGAAGTACAGCCACAACGTACATGCACACTGTAGTCTATGTGAAAGACAACCTCCGAAATTGTGCAGTATACAACTTGCACAACCATACACAGCCTTGGCACTGATCAAAACTCTCAGTGCTTACCTGTCACAACATGGAAAGAAAACAGCTTTCCGCTCACCAAACCCTACTTTGAAACTACAGTCAGAAATAGTTTGTAGACCCCCAGTTATGATAGTTATTTTATTTTTATACACAGAGCATGTAAACCAAGGGGACATTCATGATGTCAGAGTGGCTGAGCCAAGGTACATTAAAATCACAGTAATATACTATACTCAGATCGGCTTCTCTCTCTCATCGTACTCTCCTTCATGTTCTGTACTGAATCCAGCTTGACATGTTGTGCTTTGCCTTCCACTGCATCCTCCCAAGGCTTTCTGGGATATCTGTATATTTCCAGACTGCCACCATTGATCCTGTTCACAATCTTTTCTCAGGATATTTCTCAACCCCATTAGTCTGACAAAACAAATGAATCCTAGTTGAAGATAAGGTCACCAACCTCCCAGAGCCTATCTTCCACTGGGACTCATCTGGGTCTTCCTGTTGTATGCATGCAGAGACTCTTACCAGAGTTATGTAAGTTTTCTTTTATATCAAGTCAAGCCAGTTAGATACCTCAGTCCCAAAACAGAACTTTGATCTTAAGCAGCATAAAGCAAGAACATAGGAAGACAGTCCATGTTCATCTCTCCCGCTTCAGTTCCCAGACAAGACTGCCCAGTGCTTCCTGCCAGAACTGCCCTGATTTTTGTCTTTTTTCCAGGCTTACTTCTCCAACCTTTTAGCAATTTTCTGAGCTGACAATTTTCTCTGAATTAAAATTCCTTTTTTATTTAAATTAGCTAACCTCAGTTTCAGTTGCTAACACCTGACAAATCCCGATACAATATGAGTGAATAAAACAAAACATTGCTGGGAAATACACACACACCAAAACCAAACAAAGAAAACTTTGAAATATTGGAAATCCATACTTTGTCTCTTGGTTCAATAGAATCAGTAACATAAAAATGTCACTTGTCCTTAAATTTATTTTTAAATTCAAAGTGATCCATATTAGAAATCCAAAAAAGGATTATTTTTGAGCCTGGACAAAATAATTCAAAATTTCACCTGGAAAAATAAACATGTTATAACATATAATAAAATTTTGGAAAAGAAAAGTAGCGAAGAGGTACTTGTCCTGGCAGATGTTCAATTATAAAATCTATTATAATTAAAACCATGTGCTGATGGTACAGGAATAGAAGAAAGACAACGGAATGAAGAGAAATTCAGAAACAAAGACAAGCATATTTAGAATTTGATATATTTAAAAGATTAGCATTTCAAATTTGTGAATGAGAGGGAACTAGGGATTATTCAATAAGTAGTGTTTACAAAATTGATTAGCATTTAGCATTTATATTTAATAAAATATAAAATTGGAGCCCTACCTCACTTCTTATTCCAAAATCAACTCCAAATGGTCCACATAAAATATGGGTGAATATTTTATAATAAGCCATAAGATTATTGAATATCATTTAAATACTTAAAATTTAACATGTAAAGTTTAAAAAGTAAAACATAAAAGTACTAGAATAAAACACAAGTGAATAAAAATGTAACAAATAAAGAAAAATTAGAGTAGTATTAGAGTAAAATGTAAATATTTTTATAATTTAAAGCGGGAATGATCTATCTAGAAAATACTATACTATATTATTATAAAATACTAGAAATAATATACCATTTAAGTAATGTGTATCCCTATAACAGGGGAGAAAAATGCTAGAAACAAACTCAGTACCTCCTACTAAATATTTAGTTAACTATATTATGGTATCTCCATTCGATGGAGTACCATATAGCCATTAAAATAGATAACATAGAGCTACATAGTGCTCATGTTCATGCTCTATTTTAAGTTTGGGGCTTCTCCTAGTCACTCACTACCAGGTGGGAAGAGCTCTGGAAGGGTCAAGGGATAAATTGTGTTCTCAGAAGCACTTTTACATGGAGAGAAGTGGGGGATAGATGGATCTGGATCAGGACAAATGATCACTTTCACTCTATGTTCCATGACTCCATTCACAGTATGAGTGTAAGAAGCAGAGAGCCAGGACAGGTGTGGGTTTGGGACAAAGGGCCAAGAAGCCCACTCCTCCAGTAAATGGTGGGCCTCAAGCTACAGTGATAAAAGGAGTTAGTCCTCAAGGCCACCTTTCCTTATAAGATCAGAGAACAGATAGGCAATGGGGCCAAAACCCTGACCAGTAATAAAGAGAGTATTAACTAGAGTGTCCTCTGGGTAGCATACACCTTTGTAATCAAGTATGATGGTTAGCAGGATAAGGAAACTCAGCTTCTCAATCTTAGTTTTGATTCCTTTCATAGAGCCGTAACAAAAATGTCAGAGGGCCTGATTCATCTGTTCTCCTATTGGCTAGGCTTAATGGTAGTCAGCAAAGGTACAATCACCAATTAAATCTTTAAATTATATCAGATTTCTCATAGACTTGAGGCAATGCTTCTTCATACATCTATCTCTAATCTTTGTTTTTTGTTTTTTTTTTTTTTTTTGAGATGGAGTCTCACTCTGTTGCCCAGGCTGGAGTGCAGTGGTAGGATCTCGGCTCACTGCAACTTCTGCCTCCCAGGTTCAAGTGATTCTCCTGCCTCAGCCTCCCAAGTAGCTGAGACTACAGGCACCTGCCACCACACCCGGCTAATTTTTTATATTTTTGGTAGAGACAGGGTTTCACCATGTTGGCTAGGCTGGTTTGGAATTCCAGACCTCAAATGATCTGCCTGCCTTGGCCTCCCAAAATTTTGGGATTACAGGCATAAGCCACCATGCCCGGCCAAGATTCTAATCATTTTAATGAGAGGATACCTCTGTCTTCTCTCTTTCCTCCCACCAACTTTCCCTTCTCTTTCTCCTCTACCCACTCTGCTGTTTTGCTCATAGATTTCTTAAGGCACTTAACATATTTATCTTGCAATGTAAATGAAGCCTGTTTAATTCTTCTAATATAACTCTTTGATGGGAATATGCATTTTATCCATCAGTTACCAATTAAGTGGAAAAAGTACATTTCTCAAGTCTGTGCTCAAATGGTAATTACTCAGAGAGGTTTTCCTGAATCCTCAATGCAGAATCACAACTCCTCATCATACATTCTCCCATTCCTTGCTTTCTTGCTTTATTGTTTCTATAGCACTTAGAACCTTAAACAATATACCATTTTAGTAATTTGTATATCTTGTTTATTGTTTGTCTCTTTCTCTCTCTTTCTCTCTCTCTCTCTCTCACACACACAAATACGAGCATGATGAGGACAGGAGGTTTACTCTGCTTTATTCACTATTGTTTCCCTAGAACCTAAAATAGTATCTGCCACACAGTAGGTGCTCAATATAGTTGTTGGCATATATACTGTCACTTTAAATCTGAATTTGAGATAGAATAAAAAATCCCTGTCCCTAACTAGCCAGCCTAACTTACCTGAAGAAATGTCTGGCAGCTATTATTACCAGGTCTTTCCTTCATGCATAATTCAAGTTGCTTCTCACCTCTCTGGTTCTCTAGCAGGCTCAGAAAAATAGAAGATGGGTGGGTCATGGGCAACCTTATCAAGTTCAGGAGTTATGTATGGTAAGAAGGTACTTTTCAGTAGAATCCTATCAAATGCTGGACTGGGGCAAAAGGATATCCTTATGAACATGGGAGGAATAGGAACACCTCACCAGAGGCAACAGCCAGTGGGAATGGTCCTTCCATCCTTTGAGGAAACTACAATGTGAGCAAGAAGGGATTGTTACATACGCATTCATTGGTGTGATATTTACCTTTAAATATATAGAAAGGTCATTGGCTTGACAGCTCGGCAAAGACATATATAAGTGAAATTTAGATATACTTTTTATTTGTGATAATGCTTTAAAGTTTATTTTTTAAAATGTTTTTACATTCATTTCTATCATAGACCCTAACATGTAGTTTATGAAAATAAACCACTATTAATCTAGTGTTCAATGTAAGTTTTAGCAACATCAGTATCTCCCCTGGAAAGTATGTAATGAGTTTATTTTTAAAAGTCTTTGAAATTTGAAAACATGAAAAAAAGTGAAGCTCCAGAATTGTTCATCAGTTGCCACTTTCAATGTGATACATTATTGAAGAATCACAGCAGAGCTTCATCAGAAGGCCAAAAAGGCCTACCTATGAATAATATTCATTCTAAAGAGTAAGAATAGGTGAGGAATAAGACCACCTTGATGCTGTGATGATGCTTTTCTAAAATACAAATATTTGGTCAACGCTCTTTCTCCAAACGCTTGCTTTCTAGATTTTACCTGGAAATTTCTAGGACCCTGCAAATCCTTGCAAAAGTCAAAAGAGGGAAACGGCCTAATTCTCTCTCACTTACCATGCACCACCTAGGTGAAACAAGAAGTTCTGTAAATTACTCACTGTTTTTATTTACCCCTGCTGGGCTCCTTGTAAGCCTTCCTGGGTTTGTTATACTCTGAAATATGGAGCATTAATGACCTTTTAGAAAGTGCCAACACATGTCAGGAGGTGGCTACTTGCCCTGCTCGCCATAAAAAAAGGGTGTTAATAGGCTCCAAAGGGGGCCCTCAGTTAGGAAAATAGTACTTCAAGCTTTTATTAACTGACTGCTATCTTGTAGGGGGATCCAAAGTGGTAAGCCCTCAATTTGAAGAAAGGCTACATTCTAGAACAAGGGAAAGAAGGCACTAATGGGGTCCTTTTACAATTTGAATTAGATGTGTGACCTTGTAAATCCTGATTAACTATTGTGTTTTCATCTCCCCCTGTTGACAATTGGTTTGTTAAGTGGCTTCTCTTAATAGCAAAATGAGTGTCACAGAGAGGGTGCTGCTGGAAGCCAGCCTTTGCAATTTCCAGTATCTGTCAGATCCTTTCCAGCTGATTTTATCATTTCATAGATAAAAATGATTTGAAAATTGAAACCAAAAACAGAGGCATTTTTGGTTCTTATAATAGCTCTGTCTCTGTCATTCCTTTGACTATTTATTGTCAAAGAATTTTTAGAGCATTTTCATGACAAGGATAATAAGATATTGGATTTTCTGTCTCTCTACCTCTCAGAATAGGATTGCAGTAATGTCTGGCCTGATTAACAATTAACTCCAAATGACTGAGCTACCACATTAGTATAGCAACAATACAGCTGAGCTGGCCCTACCTCTGCACAGAACTATTTGGGAAATGGCATGTAAAATATCCAATAGATCCATCTAGGACTCCAATGGGTGTCTTAACTCATGAGTAATTTGGAGGAAAAAATTAAAATGCCTATACTCCTTCCACTCATTCTCATCACCCCACTCCCCCAGCTTCACCTATTGATACACTTAATATTGAACTAAGCATTTTCACTAACATTCTGAATGTTTACTTGGAAGTTGTTTCACAACTTGATTCCAGTTAGGACCAGAACCCAAAGCACTAAAATACCCTGGGAAAAGCTAGTCTCCTGCTATGTCTAGTTGAGACTGGAAGTAGTAGCATTAGGTATCTTGCCAGAGAGTTTGTTCACATGACATTTATAACCCAACTTTGTAACACCAAAAGTCTAGAAGAGTTCTGGATCCAATTATGCAAAGGCAACTTGATACTCTCCCAATTGTCCCTTTCGTAAATTATGACAAATTTGATTTACATGGGCATGAGGCACCTCTCCCAGACATACAGCTTCACACACAGGTAAAATGAGGTTAAAATGGACATTAATAAGGCACCCTTGACTGGAAGGAGTCAGAAAGGGCCTCATAAATGTCAGAAGGGAGAGGCAGGTAGTGCCACTTAAGTTGACTTGGTAATGAGAGCAGGGAAGGGGGACATTCTGTCCTGCTGTCCTAGGTTGATTGTGCATATACTGATTGCACATTTACTTGAGTACTGGTTTAGGAAAGCAATGTGAGTAAAAGCAGCTAGAGCAGTCTGGGTGATCAAAAGCAGGTTACTCGGCCCCTCTGAACCTTAGTTTCCCGAAAAATAAAATAAAGTTAATGTAAGGCAAAAATTAAGTTAATAAATTCTATGAAGTACCTAGCACAATGTTCAGCACACAGTATAACTTCAATAAATAGCTACTGTTTTCAACAACAATAATATTACTATGGTGAGCAGAATAATAATTTGCCCAAAAGATATCTATGCTCTAATTCCTGGAATCTGTGAATGTCACCTTATATGGCAAAAAAGGGACTCTGCAGATATGATAAAGTTATGTCTTGAGATGGGGAGATTATCCTGGATTATTTGGGGGGTCCTAAATGCAACCATAAAAGGCCTTATGGAAGGATACAAAGGGGAATTTGACACAGAAAAGAAGGTGGCAATGTAATGACAGAAACAGAGACTGGAGTGACACGACCACAAGTCAAGGAGTGCCAGCAGCCACAAGAAGCTGAAAAAGGCAAGGAATAGATTCTCCCCTGGAGCCTTCCGAGGGAGTGCAACCCTGCAGGCACCTTGATCTGGGCCCAGTGATACTGACTTCAGACTTCTGGCTTCCAAGACTGTGGACTGTGAGTGAATACATTTCTGTTGTTCTAAGCCCCAAAGTTGAAAGTAATTTGTTACAACAGCCACAAAAACAAAAATAATTAACCTGTAATGTTTTCAATGTTCTCATGAATGAAACCCCCCAAGTATCAGAAGATGAGTGGCTATGTGAAATGGCTGTGTCAACCACATACTTAAGAAGAGGAGGGATGGGGTTATCTCCAAAGAGTAATGTGATGAATTCCTGTTCAATGGCCCCTGTCTGCAATTATCAACTCCAAGGCCTAATATACTTGACTATTTGAGCTCCCTGAAAATTTCAAGTTTCAAAAGTTACCTAATGATTTGCAATTAATTCAGAGAAGAGTCTTAAGACTTATCCAGTTAACACCTTTATTTAATGTATTAAAATATATTCATCCACCAAACATCTACTATTCATGCTAAATTTTGTGGATGAAAAGCAAAAAAAAAAAAAAAAAAAAAAAAAAAACTAAGTATCTGTAACAAGAATACTCAATCCAGTTACAAAACACCGCTTAAACACTAAAGAACACATTTATGCTTAGCTGGCAGATATCACAAATTGCTCCCCAATATTTGTTGTCTTGTTTTTATATGGCATTGAACCCATGGCCATCCAGATAAAAAACTGCATTTCTCACTCCCTTGCAGCTCAGTGGCTAAATAATAAATTCTGGCCAGTAATCAGAAGCTTGCAATACGTGCAAGCTTCACTTCATGCCCAAAAGAGGAAGGGGAATACAATCCCCTTCTCTTTCCTCTGCCCATCTGAATTTAATATGAACATATTAGTGAGTACACTTGATAAAGCAGACAAGAATAACAACCACATAATAGATTTTAAAGTCCACTTTTCCAACACTTTAGAGCCACTATGGCATCCGTGGACTATTTATGTTCAGATGTACATGAAAGAGGGGAAAATACAAACAACCTTTATCTTGTTAAAAAGATTATGTTCTCTTTGCAGTGATCAAATCTAGATCCAAATGAAAGGAACTACCAATTCTCCATGATTGAAAATGATGTCTGTACATACAAGTAGGTAGCTGAAATCAGCCTGTTTGTGAATTAATAACACCAATTAGAAACAACTTTATTTTAATTCCAATTCTAATGCTGCATTGCACACTTACTTGTTTGAACTAGATTGGCTGGAAGATGGGGAGAAGAAACAATGAGAAAGCGCTGGACAGTCCTAAGAATAGAAATTCAAGTGGGTGAAGTAACAACAAGTAAATGGTTTGTGATTTACCTTCTACTCCCAAAGGACATGAGGCAAAATAATCAGAATGTTGCCCCGGAATGCACACAGGATTTGAGGTCAGAAAACAAATCCTAGTCCCAGTTTCATTACATACCAGTGTTGTGACCTTAAACAAGTCAATTAAATTCTCAGAACTTCAGTGATTTCATCCATAAAATGGGCACAATACTACTTATACTATACAGCACATATGAAAAAAAAGTGTAATAACAAAAGTGATCCTACAGGGCAAATGGGAAAATATTACATAAGCTATTACGAAGAGCAGAGGTTTCAAATTGGAGCTTAGGAGTGGAATTTTCCCCTTAGATATGTTTTTGTTTGACCTGCCCAGTGTCTTTACATTTTTACTTTGTTGTCAACTTTTGAAAGCAAGACAATTCACATAAAAGTACAAACTCTTTGATGAAGACATCATTTGGTCCTCATCCTTGCCATGCAACAGTCAATTAATTTTGAGTATTTATTTATTTATTCATTCATTCAACCAGTATTTATTTATGATGGACTATGTAGATGGCACTGTTCTAGTTGCTGAGTAAAGACACAATTGAAACACAGGTGAGGCTGCTGCTCTCCTGATACTGCTTTCTGGGAGGACTCATCTACCATCCCCTGGACCACTCCACTCACTCGTACTCCCTGTGTGGATCCTGTGGGCTCTAGAGTTTGTGGCTCCAGACTGCTTGCAGGTAAATGCTTTCTAGAGTGAGAAGAGATAGAGACGTTGCACAGTTGTGTGCCTGGTGGGATAGGGTGGGTGGGCAAAGTGAGAAGAAAAATAAAGAAATTGCAATTTGCATCAAAATGCTATGGTCTTAACCAAATAACCTTTAGAATTAGACAAGACAGGTAGCTTTTCTACTTGCTCATCCACTCATTCAATAAGCATTCGCTAAATACTGAGTCCGTGCCAAATACTGTACCAAGAGGTAAGATATAGAGATAAATGCCTCAAGGAGCTAATGGGATTCTATTTAGACATCCTCAAAATCTCAAGAAATACCACAATCAGACTTGCAGTATTTCAAACGAAGGAGACTTCCCCATAATCACTGGCATGACACCAAGACTAAAAGTCAAGTCTTTTATTCAATTATGGCAATATCTAATTTGGGTTTTTTTTTCCCCCTACATCTTTTAAGTGCTTTATATGGATTAAACCATTCTGTTCTCATAACAACACATGCAGCAGGCATTACTTTTATTCCCACTTATGAATATGACCTAGAAACATACTGTTAAATCCTGTGTCTACTTTTTACATTTGTAAGATCTGGCATTTCTTCTCCATGACCTAGTTACTTGTCCAGAGTATAAGTAAGTTTGCTGTCTGTTTGCTTAAATTTCAGACATTTCACAAGCAAAATTTGGTGAAAAGTCATTTTAATTTCTTCTCCACTTACCATTCTCTGCCTTGAGGTGCTTTATTACCAGGAGTACAAAAGCTAGTTCAGGGAAACAGTAACAGTATTATAAGAATTGCTATTGTTTATTGCAGGTATTACTATATTATGCTAGATACTTCACAGATTTTTTTTTCTTTTATCACTCCCTTCTTATTCAGACAAACAAGGAATTGAAGCTCAGCGAGATGTGCAATTTCCTGTACTTATACAGCTAGTAAGTGCCAGGGCTCAAATATAAACCCAGACTTCCAGCTCAGTGCTCTTCATATGTTCCACATGACATATTCTGAAGGGACTGTAAAGGCAAAATTATGTATAAAATATAATTGAAGCAGACGTCTCCAAATTTTTGGTGAGCCCAAAGATTTCCAGGCAGAGGATAAGGCCTGGTCCCAGGCTGGGGATTGGCATAATGAGTGGTGGGGGCAGGGAGGTCTAGAAGGGAAGTGAGCTTTCTGGGAGGTGCCACACTACTTGTAACAGTCAGAGAATTCCCAAACAGGTGCAGGGCACATGTACTATCTGGTGGTCTGCCTGATAAGGCTTCAAGTTCTACTGGTAGATACTGATGCAGTCAATCTAAAGATGAGAATTTTTAAATGCCTTTGGTTTTAGGGTTGGTTTATTTCATGTGGTCATTTTCACCCAATTAAATGATATTCAGTTCAAAATTACATAGAAACAACTAAAAAGACCTTGGGGGAAACAGGTTCTTCTGGATGAAAAATCAAATTTAGCTACCAATAAATTCAATTCAATGAAAAATGGAAACCACAAACCAGACTGCCTGGTTGCATTGCATGTATGCTAATGTGCCATGCATTTCTGATGCATTAGTACAAAATGTTCTGTATATTTCATATGTGAAACCATGTCTTAGAAATAAAGAAATAGAATGAAATAATAAATGGCAAATGGTCACTGTTAATCTTTGACTTATTTTTAAAGCATGGTACTACTTGGAAGATCAAGTAATACCCATAATGTTAGAAAAACAAAGTTATTGTTTTATGGATGTCTTTTGTTTAGAGAGGTCCAGCTATTTCAATATATGTCTCTTTGGCCGTAATACTCTAAAAAAGAGAAGACAGAAAGAAATACAAAGAGAGAACAAGAAGGGATCTGAAGAGAGAGACTGGGAAAGGGAACAGTACATGGGAATATTTTTGCTTCCAGCTATGGACAAGTGCCACACTTTCTCCTAATAACCTTGACCTGCTTTTCGTGGCTCAGCAGTAGCAGCTGTGTCACATCGGCTTAGCATCTGCTTATCAATATAACTGTGCAAACCTGACTCCCGCTTCCAGTGTCCTTAGCACTGAGGATATCACAGTCACCAGGTTGACTGAGCAGCCTGCAGAATGTAGGAAACAATCAGTTCTTAGGAGGAGGAGGGCAGGACAAGGCGTGGAGAAATGACCAGAACATGGTCTCTTTATTGTCCAATGATCATAAGGAGAAAGAATATTTGTTGGGCAGCACATGGGACAGGTTGTCCTAAAGTTGCAGAATTAATGGGTTGTTGAATCTTAAAAAGAAAAATGCCATTCCATCACACACCTCAGTAAATATGTAACGGTGTGTGAAACCTCTGGGAGCATTGCTGCACTGATGCTTCGCCATGATATTCATATCTTCTCAGCCAAAAACGGAGACACCAGGAGCAGTATGAGAATACAAAGCAGAGAGATGGTGGTTAAGAGTTTGGCCTTCTTGTCAGGCTTCCATAGTTAAAATTCTGACTTCACCACTGACCATCTTTGGGCAAAGTACTTAAGCTGAACAGGACCCTTATGTTCTTGTGCGGATTAAAATAGGTAACAAATAGAAAAGTATAGAGCCTGACACAAATGATACAATGGACTTTGGGAACTTAGGGGAAAAGGTGGGAGTGGGGTGAGGAATAAGAGTACACATCAAATACAGTGTACACTGCTCAGGTGATGGGTGCACCAAAATCTCAGAAATCACCACGAGTGAACTTATCCATGTAACCCAAAACCACCTGCTCCCCAAAAACCTATTAAAATAAAAAAAATTGTATAGAGACTGGTTGCTGGTATGCACCCAATAAATATGTAGTCTGAGAAATATGAGTGTATTTATAGAAACAAAATAATATTAAAAGCTAAGATAAGTCAGACTGTAGAAACAGGGCCTGTCCTCAAAACAAGTGTGTTTGTGTAGTGCAGATAGATAGCATGAATTCGACCACAATAAGTCTCAGTGTGTGATGGCTCCTTGTCAGAGGATTTCTTCTGATCTGGGCCCGTCTCAATAGCCTAGCCTGAAGTATCCTCCAGTAGTCATCGAGTCAACAAATGTTTAGTGAGTCCGTCTTAATCTGTTCTTATAACTTAGGAGCAGTTCTAGACACTGGGGACACAGCAGTGAAGAAGAGTGTTAAAGTCTTTCCCTCACAGAGCTTACATTCTAGAAGGAGAAATAGAAAAAGATAAATATATAAAGAGATATATAAAGTCAGGGTGTGGTAACTGCTGTGAAGAGAAAGCAGGAAAGGAGATAGTGAGGGATAGGGCTATGGTTTCTAGTTAGTGTGGTTGATTGTCCTTGAGGAGGCGATACTTGCAGATATCTGAAAGAAGTGAAGATGGGAGTAGGGCAATTATCCTGGGATGTTTCCAGGCAAAGGATCAGCAATAGGAAAGACTGAAGCCAAGTGTGTTTGGTAACCCAAGGGAAAGCAGGTCAGTGTGCCTGGAGCAGAGTGAGTGAGAGAGAGAAATCAGGAGACATAATTAGAGAATTGGCCAGTGGCCCATCATGTAGGTCATCAGATGCCATAGTAAGGAGTTTGGAATACCTAAAAATACGCTGAGAAGACATTAGAAAATTTTGAGCAAAGGAATGTCATGATCTGAGTTATGTTTTACAAGGACTCTGACAGCTGCATGGAAAATAGATTATAGCAAGTAAGACTGGTTTCAAGGAAACCAGTTAGGAGTCTTCCCAGACCAGATGATATATGAGTAGCTTTAATAGGATGGCAATGGTGAGATGTGGTCAGATTTGGGATATATTTTGAAAGTGGGACACACATGATCAACTGATGGTTTGAATAATGGTATGAAAGAAAAATAAGAATCAATATTGACTCCAAGTTGTTTTTTAACAAAAGCCAGCTGTGTGAATAATATTGTCACATTGAGAAAGCTCAGGAAGTAGTTGGTTTGAAGGTGGAGGGGAATCAAGTTTGGACAAGCTAGGTTTGAGATGCCTATTAAATATCCTGATTGATGTCAAATAAGTAAGATAAATGAAGCTGGAGTTCAGGGGAGAGGTCAGATCAAGAGATATATTTAGGAGTCAATAGTATATAGTTGGTATTTTAAATGGAGCTGAATGAGATTAACAATAAAGTGAGTACAGCTGGGGAAAACATCCTAGCATTTAGAATTGAATGAAGCAGGATCCAACAAAGACTGCAAAGATTTCTTACTTAGGACAAAAAGTGAAGAAAAAAGAGGCTGAAGCTAGGCAACCAGACGCCCAAGCCATAATCACAGCTGTATCACAGGCTAGTATCAAGGTCTTTTCATTTCCACTTCATAACCTATAAAATGAGGATTATCACCTGTGCCTGTCACACTTTTACCATTGTTGAAAGGCAAAAAAGCTTTCATCTGTGACAAGTCACCAGAGAAATGTTGCAGCACCACTAGCAGGCAAGGAGAAAAAAGTTGTGAACCCAAGAAATATCATACCCTGCTGGGAAGAGGAAAGGCTAGGAGTGATATTGTGCTAATTCTGAAATATGTGCAGTCCATATCTCCATCCCCCAACTCCCAACTTCTCCTTCCTATCTGCTAAATCATGTCAACTCTAAGCTACAAAATGAATGCCCACAGAAGAGCATTAAAGGAATAAGTCAGAGCAGTGCCAAAGAAGAGAGAAAAGAAAGAAAATACTGGGGAGATTTAAAGAGCAAAGGAAATAGTAGATTCCTTCCTTCCCTCCTTCCCTCCTTCCCTCCTTCCTTCCTTCCTTCCTTCCTCCCACGTTCCAGTTTTCCTTTCAAGATGGGGATGTTGCCCAGGCTGCACTTCAACTCCTAAGCTCAGGTGATCCTCCCGCCTCAACCTCCCGAGTAGCTAGGACTACAGGTGCACACCTCTGCAGCTGGCGTTTTAGATATTATTGTGTCCTTCCAGGTTAGGAATTGAAGAAGAAAGAGGAAGAAAAACAAGTAATCTTGGATACTTGCCATTTCCATGAAGGGAGGGAAGCAGCAGGACTCTTTGAGAGAAGATCAATGCTCAGCATCCTGGTAGATAGCAGAGGAATCCCTGATTAGTAATTCAACTGACATTGATTCAAAAGGTTGATTTGCAGGCATCCAAGCCTGGGAAGGAGGAAGTTTGATGTGTTTTCCAAATTGGCAGCGAAAGAATAATTTACGTTGGAGATTTGTTTCTGAGCAGAGAAAAGAGATGAGATAGTTGAAAAAATCAATGATGATACCACCCAGAGTTCTAGCTTTCCTTCACTTTTTATAGGAATAAAATAATGAGTAGAAGAGAAGGTATAAACTAGTTTAAATATGTTCCAACATATAAACCATGCCAGAAAAGCAACCATCAATTTCTCTTCCCCTTGAACTTTTCATTTAAGCACAGACACACTTTTAGGGACTAATGAAGAGAAGATATAAATGTTGATGAAGAAATCACTTAATAAAATGCCATGAACACAGTTAAATAGTATTTAAAGATTTGGGAGAAGAGGGGTACCTTAAAAACAAATAAAAAGTACATGATAACATAACCAGTACAATTATTGTTAACATTTGACTTAATTGCTTCTTTTTAAAAAAAAAAAAAAAAAAAGGCTTACATATCATCCTCAAGTCCATTGTGTCCTAATGCCCACTGCTAATCCTCTAGCAATAATAGGTATTATTCAGTATTTGTTTTAAATTATTACAAATGTTGTCACACTGTATCTACCATTCTACAACTTGCCTTTTTTATGAAACATTATTTTTTGAGATGCATAAATCTTGATATACAGAGATTTCTTTCACACATTTAATTTTTTCTGACAGTCATGCATTCTTACACTATTTCATGTGATCCTTCCAACTCTAAGTGAGTTAAATGAGTTATAACATCTCCACTTTACAGATGAGAGTATTCAAGATTGTCCAGGGGGTAGGTGTAGAACCTTCTGGCTTCCTGGCCAATTCTTCTTCACTGTACCAACTGTTTTCAAGCTTATATTTTTATCTGTAAAACTTTTTTTCAAATATGAAACTTATACAGAATGCTAACATGTAGGAGGCATTCACATTAGAGCTAGAGGCAGAGGTTCTGGGCTCTGCCCTCAGCCTTTCCTACATCCTGCAGTGGCCCTTGAAGCAGCTCCATGAACCTCTAGGTCTCTGTGGCACCTGTTATGGAAGCTGGTGTACTAAAGCAGTGGCCTTTTTGCAAGCACTATGCAGCCAGACAAAAGTTTTAAATACAGAGAACAAAATGCCCATAGCGATTTGGTCAATGAGAGAACTGAACACACTTTTTGTGATGCCACCTATGCAATGCAGTGTAATGGCAAAAGGCGGCTAGCAAATCTTGGCTGGTATCCAGTATGCAGAGGAAAAGCTGTTTAAAAGTCTCCTCAGCTTAGAGTTTGGCCAGAGTAGGTTTCAAGAACATAGAAACCCCGTATTGTGAGGAACACAGAAATGCTTGAGATAGATGACAAAAGCAGTGAGCAGACATCAAGGAAAGGGTGGTTCTTGCAGAAGAAAGAAAGGAGAGAAGAAACCCTTCAAAAGAAGTGGTTTAGTTCTTGACAGGAAAGAAAGCATTCAGAGAAATTAATAGACAAAAATGAAAGCAAAGACAAGTTAAAACAGGTTCTGCATATATGGAGCCAAAGTTTTAGAAGGGGAAAAAGATAAGAAAGGTGGGTTTTTTAAGGTTTTGTTTTGCTTTAGGTAGAATGATGAGGATCTGAGAAGAAGAAGGAAGGCCTCAAGATGAAATAAATACATTTTCAAAAACATGGGGATATCACTAGGTAAAGAGTAGACATAATGAAAGTAGCAAGCTGGGCACGGTGGCTCACACCTGTAATCCCAGCAATTTGGGAGGCCAATGCAGGCGGATCACAAGGACAGGGGTTCAAGACCAGCCTGGCCAACATGAGTGAAACCCTGTCTCCACTAAAAAGAATTACAAAAACTAGCTGGGCATGGTGGCATGTGCCTGTAATCCCAGCTACTCGGGAGGGTGAGGCAGGAGAATTGCTTGAACCCGAGAGGTGGAGGTTGCAGCGAGCCAAGATCACGCCACTGCACTCCAGCCTGGGTGACAGAGCAAGACTCCATCTCAAAAATAAATAAATAAATAATAAAAATTAAAAAATTTAAAAAATTTAAAAAATAAAGTAGCATAAGCTGGAGAAGGCTGAAAGACAGGATATGGCACTCTGAGGTGAAAGGATCAATTTAATTTGAGATTAAAAAATAAGATTATAAATCAAAAGTGATACATTGCATACAAATCTATATGGCATAAGCACTGCAGACAAGAAGGATGATGTTGAGAGTCCATCTTAACTAAATATTAGTGTTGTAAGGTTCAGGATAAGAAGAATAAGAAAACAGGCAGGCGTGGTGGCTCACGCCTGTAATCTCAGCACTTTGGGAGGCAGAGGTGGGCGAATCACCTGAGGTCAGGTGTTCAACAGCAGCCTGACCAACATGGAGAAACCCTGTCTCTACTAAAAATACAAAATTAGCTGGGTGTGGTGGCACATGCCTATAATCCCAGCTACTCAGGAGGCTGAGGCAGGAGAATCCCTTTAACCCGGGAGGCAGAGTTTGCAATGAGTCGAGATCACGTCATTGCACTCCAGCCTGGGCAAAAAGAGTGAAACTCCATCTCAAAAAAAAAAAAAAAAAAAAAAAAGAATAAGAAGAATAAGAAAATAATAAGATAACGAAATATGGATGAAACATACTTTTAGACACAAGGTAAGATCTGGCCTACCCAAACTACCCAATAAGGGAAATAATAGTAAATGTTCAATCAGTTCCTGTTCTGCTGCTAATCTTAAAGCCATTTTTTAAGGGAGAAGCCATTAAGGAAAACTGAACATAACTGAACATATACTATAAAAATAATTACATACCAGATGATATAATTAAATGTAACTCTACTCAACAGTACTTGTGAGTAATATACAACTGTAAGTACATACCCCTCAGCAAGAAAATATCTACAAGAACTGTTTGGCCAGAATTGTCAGCTGTTATTAAAATACAACTTCAGTCTTGGTCCTTCCTATTTCATACAAGACTCATTAATTCCAGATATCAATGCTGATATGCTTATAGTAATGAGCTCTATAATTGTTCAATTATACAGTTTTTCTGGCTGTAGCCATATAAGTTTATCTCTTGTGTTTCTACTGTTCTGTTTCTGTTTATAAAATTCTATTTGTTATTTTGAAAGTTGATGTTATACATAAAGTATAGAAGGCATGAATACTTTGTTGGGTTTGTTAATTTCCTTTGTTAATTTCTTCCATATTGTACTGGTGTAGAAGAATATTACTGACTCTCATGACTTAGGTAGGAAAAATAATCTTCAAAATTGAGCACAAATTACTCAAATGCTTTTTACTATGGTTATTTATTTCTTACTCTAAATGCCACCATTATAAAAAGCTTTGTTATCCCAGATGTGAGTTCAGTCTAGGCAACCACATTGAGATAATAAGTAAATCTGTTATGACTGTTTTGTGTGCTTTACACTAAGTCTGAAAAATTAAATGACAAAAAGAGAGAAGTGGGCCAGTTATAAGTGATATGATTTATGTGTAAGAAAATTTGTGTAATACAAAATTTGTATAATACAAAATGAAAGATAGCATCTTTGCTAATCATGCTATGGTGATAACCGATATTAATGTCTCAAAATCCCTGAAATATTAAATAAATAAAAGATGAATAAGCCAAGTCCTGTTAGAACAAGAAAAAATGAAAACTATGATAAAAAGAATAATCAAAGCTTAACTCTCAAGATATCAGAGAGGTAGTCATATGTTAAAATATGATATAAAAAATATCCATTGGTAGGAGATAAGATGAAGGTTATACCGAACAAAACAAACATTCTCAGCTACAGAGTGTTTAATGAAATAAAGTAGATAGGAAAGTATAAGCAAACAAAGCATAAACAGAAAAGAGGAACTGAGAAAAGTGTATGCAAACAAAGTACAGGAGGTAGTAAAGAAAAGTGAAAGGTAAGGACTCCATATCAAAAAAAATTCACAGTAATAAAACAAAAAGACTATTTAAAGTGGTTTGAAAAGAGACACATTAGAAATAATGGTAGAATAATGGTAATCCTCATAAACCTACCTCAAAAAGCAAGAAAAAAATTTTAGTTCAAGAGGACACATGTTAGTTAATGCCAAGAAACTTAACAAATGATGAAGAATAAAAGTCTTTAATAGTAGATTTTATAACTCAAAGAGGAATTAAAAAGTTTTAAAAATAAATACATACTTAAGTCACATGACCTCACTGACATGGAATTTTAGCTCCACAAATGTTAAGGTGGGGACAGGTATGGGAAATTATGAGGTGACAGAATAATAATAAATAAGAAACAGCAACAAAAATTGACTGTTTTAGGGATTGGTAATACAGTAGTGTTTTTAGCAGAAATATCATTGGCTAGTCAGGATGGGACCAGAATGATAAGTTGTGTTCATGATGTTATATGTCAGGTGTCTTTGGAAAATTCAAGAGGAAATACCCCCTTTCATATATTCTCAACAAAAAATCTACTGACCCAGCTATATCAGCACCCATTATCTATGCCTTCCCTCCTGTTAAATGGATTATTATCATTATATTTATTCTATGCTGTTTTCTAGCATCAATCCCCTTACAGTACACTAGATCTGGTCCCTTCTCACCTACATTGCTCTGGCAATGTCTCCTATCTCTCCTGTGTTATCAGTTTTTCTCTCTGTATTAGATTATCCCCCTCAACAGACAGTATTCTTTAGTAAGTTTTATCTTTAAAACAATCTCCTTGTACTTCACAACCATGTCATTAATCTCTTCTTTACAGCAAGAATCCTTGACAATTTTGTTTAGACATTCTCTCCTTCTGTTCTCTCTCAACCTACTCCATTAGAATTTCCTTTCCCACTGCTCTACTGAAATAATTCTTGCTAATGACATCAATGGCTTTTATGTTGCCAAATCCAATGATCATTTCTCAGCCCTTATCTAATTTAATTTATCAGCATGATTTGATACACCTAATCATCCCTGCATCTTGAGACACTTTCTTCACTTGGCTTCTGAGACAATATTTTCTCTTGCTTCTATTTTTTCTTAATTGATTATTATTCTCTGTTCCCTTAACTAGTTTTTCCTTATCTTCCCAACCTCTAAATGAAATATTTGGGGGCCAAAGAGCTCATTCCTTTGACCTTTTCTTTATCTATGTCCAGATGATCAACCCAGTTGCATGGCTTCAATGATCAATTTCATATTGAGTATCCATAAATTTTTATGTCCATGCTTGACTTCTACTGTACTCAAGATTCATATATTGAACTTTAAATTGAATATCTCATAGGTATCTCAAAATTAACTTCTAAAAACCCAAACTTTTAAGAGACAGTAGGATAAAAACCTAGATGACCTTGGGTATTGGAATGACATTTTAGATATATCACCAAAGTCATGATCCATGAAAGAAATAATTTTAAAGCTGCACTTCATTAAAATGAACAACTTCTGCTCTACAAAAAAAATGTCAAGAGAATGTGAAGACAAGCCACAGATGGGAAAAAATATTTTCTTTTTTTTTTTTTTTTATTTTTTTATTTTTTTTATTTTTTTTTTTATTTTTTTATTTTTTTTATTTTTTTTCTTTTTTTTTTTTCTTTTATTATTATTATTATTATACTTTAGGTTTTATGGTACATGTGCACAATGTGCAGGTAAGTTACATATGTATACATGTGCCATGCTGGTGCGCTGCACCCACCAACTCGTCATCTAGCATTAGGTATATCTCCCAGTGCTATCCCTCCCCCCTCCCCCCACCCCACAACAGTCCCCAGAGTGTGATGTTCCCCTTCCTGTGTCCAGGTGTTCTCATTGTTTAATTCCCACCTATGAGTGAGAATATGCGGTGTTTGGTTTTGGGAAAAAATATTTTCATAAAACATGTCTGATAAAGGACTATTATCCAAAATACAGTCTTAAGTGTTGGGTCTTAAGTGAACAACCTAACTGAAAAATTGGCTAAAGACCTGAACAGACACCTCACCAATAAGATATGGTAAATAAGCATATTAAAAGATGTTCAACATCATATATCATTAGGGAATTGCAAATTAACGACGAGATATCGCTACATGCCCATTAATTCAAACGGGTAAAATGCAAAACACTGACAACATCACATGCTGAAAATGATGTTGAGAAACAGGAATTCTCTGTTGTTGCTGGTGGGAAGGCAAAAATAGTATAGCCACTTTGGAAGACAGTTTGGAAGACAGTTTGGTCTTACAAAATTAAACAGACTGTTACCCTATGATCCAGAAATTGAAATTTCTCTCTTTGGTATTTACCCAAGTGAGCTGAAAACTTATATCCACATAAAAACCTGCACTCAGATATTTATGACAGCTTTATTCCAAACTGCCAAAACTTGGAAGTAACCAAGATGTCCTTTGGTGAATGGATAAACTATGGTATATCCAAACAATGGGATATTATTTGATGGTAAAAAAAATAAGTTATCAAGCCATGAAAACACATGGATGACATTTAAATGCATACTAGTAAATGAAAGAAGTCAATCTGAAAAGGCTACTCACTCATTATTTCAACTATATGACATTCTGGAAAAGGCAAAACTATGGAGACGGTAAAAGAATCAGTGGTTGCACGGGGTTTGGGGGAAAAAAGTAGAGCATTGAGGACATTTTAGGTAGTGAAACTATTCTGGATGAAATTGTTACCAACAAAGCTGCCCCCACCAAAAAAATGGGGTCCTTGCCTGTTTGGTGCCATGGAACCAATATGCGAAACCAAAAGTTTCAAGCAGTTCAGGCTTTATTTCATGGCCATGGAATGGAGAAGTGGGAGCTTAGCTCACAAATCAACTTCTCTACTAGTGAAGGGTGAGGAAGTTAAAATATAGTTTCTCTAATGAAGAAGTGGGACATTAAAAGCAAGGGAATGCTGGGCATGGTGGCTCATGCCTGTAATCCCAGCACTTTGGGAGGCCGAGACGGGCGGATCACTTGAGGTCAGGAGTTCAACCGCAGTCTGGCCAATGTGGTAAAACCCTGTCTCTACTAAAAATACAAAAATTAGCCAGGCGTGGTGGCACACGCCTGTAGTCCCAGCTACTCGGGAGGCTGAGGTGGGAGAATTGCTTCAACCCTGGAGGTGGAGGTTGCAGTGAGCCGAGATCATGCCATTGCACTCCAGCCTGGGCAACAAGCGAGACTCCACCTCAAAAAAAAAAAAAAAAAAAGCAAGGGAAGAATATTCATGTATTCTCTGGAAATGGGCAGGGAACTTCCTGGAACTGGGGTGTTGCCATCCTTTCTGTCCTTTTATTACTTCTTCCAATTATTGTCATGGAGATTGTCAACTGTCATGGCACTGGTGGTAGTGTCATTTAGCATGGAAAGGAGATTATAATGAGGCCTGAAGTCTTTTTGAAGCTGTTCAGTCAGCTATCTTGGCTCTAAGCAGTCTCAGTTGGTCTGGTTACAGGGTAAATTTTCATTGCAGGTTTCCTGTTTCTTAAAGACAAACAGAGTTACAGCAGGGTAGAAATTTAGTTATGTTGCATAGGCATTACACCAGGTAACAATATGACAATTATGAATACATGTCATTATATATTGTTCAAAGCCACAGAATGTACAACACCAAGGATGAACCCTAGCATAAACAATGAACTTTTGGTGATAACGATATGTTAATGTAGGTTCATCAATTGTAACAACTGTACCACTCTGCTATGAGATGTCCATAGTGAGAGGTTGTTTGTATGTGGAGACAGGCAGTATATGCAAACTTTCTGGACTTTCTGCTCAATTTTGCTATGAACCTAAAACTTCTCTAAAAACTAAAGTTAATTTAAAAAAAAACTGAACCACCCCCAAATGTTGTCAATCTCACTTCTCTGTGTTAAACATTTGCAACATCCTAGATAACTCTCCTATAGCAAATTCTGTTGGCTTCACTTTCAACATAACTTTAAATCTGGCTCCCTCTCACTGCTATTGTAACTACCATTCCAGCTCAAAACATAATCGTCTCTCATCTGAACTAATACTGTGTCTTCCTAATGGGTTGTCCTGCTTCTGTTATTCTCAATAGTCTATAATTCACACGACATCAATGATATTTTTTGAACAAGTCAGATTATGTCCCTTGTTTGCTTAAAATGTTCCAATCTCACTCACTATAAAATCCAAAGTCTTCATCATTGTTCACAGCCCTAAGATTTCGTCTCTCTGCTTCCTCTCCAACTCTCCTCCCACCTTTCCTTCCCTTGTTCAATTCCTTCCTGACATACCAGTTTCTCTGCTCTTCTTAGGACCTCCTCAATCCTCTCCTTTCTTGGGGCTTTGGCACCTGCTCTTCCTTCTGCCTGGAACATCATACTACCCATAGCCACATGGCCTGCTTTCCTCCTTATGTTCTTCAGGTCTCTGCTCTGGTGTCATCAGAGAAGGCTTCCTTCACCACCTCATAAAAACAAAGCACCACTGTCACTTCCTATCAACTTACCCCACTTTACATTCTCCATTGCATCCATCATTACTTCCCCTTTCTTTGTCTGTTAATCTCTTTCACCTAAAAATGTAAGCTTCATGAGAACTGGAGTTTCATATTTGTTTCATTGCTGTATCTATAGCTTCATTACAGTGCCTGGAACACAGCTGGTATTCAGTACTAAAATTTGTTGAATCACCCTCTTTCTGGGTTGGAGATACTGACTTGAGCCTCAGATACATGGACTTACCAAAGGAGAGGAAGTTTACATTGAAGAAGGCTGAGGACAGATTATTAAAACCTTTGAGAGGCTGCAGAAAATAGAATAATCAGAATGTAGCAAAGTTTTCTTTAGGTGTGTCTTTCATGGCATACTTACATGCCAAACTACATATCCAAACATTCTTGAAAGAAAGGAGATAACACCTATTAATTCTTTGAATAACTGTTTGGGGAGAAAGAGTAATAAGAACAACTAGTCTCTCTATATATACTATATCCAATTTGAGCCAGCTCTCCAAAACTAGGAGAGAGAAAGAAGAGGAGTGGGGTAAGGCTAGTTGCAAAAAAAAGCATTTATGTGACTTTGTTGAAAGGAAGCCTCTAGGATTTAAAAATTTGCATGATCATGGGGATAAAGACACTATAAATGCAGAAGTCTGTCAAAGTCTGGAGAAGAGGCAGCCAGAAGATGAAGTGCATTTAGAGGTAAAAGGAGAGGGAAGCAGATGTAAGAAGGAATCATGAATACCTGAGAAATCCAAGCTTATAAGAAATTGTGTTGGCTTTGGTGGTAGAAGAGGAAGAGTAAACATGTATTCGTATTATAAAAATAAACCTTATCTTTTAAAAACTGCAGATCCAGTGAAAAGTACTTCAAAGGGTCTCTACTAACGTGTGAGATTAAGTCTTCTGATTACCATTTTGTACCTCCAATAATGTTAGTACAATGCATTTTCAAATGCTTTATGCTGCTAAGCCCAACAGAGTAGCATTCTTAAATAAAATTTTGTTCCAACCTCCAAACTTTCCTTACATATATGTATTGACTATTAAAATGTGGCATCTAGGATCTGCTGAGTGAAAAGTAAGAAAGGAAGGCGTCACACATTTAAAGCAACAGTTTCCAGAGGTTTATAGTAAGAATTTGGTGTAGTGATTAATACTATTTGGAAGCTAATTGTTAACCAAACCACTTCCAACTCCTGAGAGTTAGTTAGAAAATGAATTAGAAAAGTCTTCCTGAGCAGTGAAAATTAGGAAGCTGACAAAAATTTATTTTTAAAGAGTAATGAGACAAACCGGAGAAAAAATATCATTTTGACTGTGGCTTTAGGAGTGAAGCAAAATATATAATAAAATAAAAATTCACTCAGAGTTGAGTTCACCCCATTATTACTCTGCATTCTTTCCCTAATTCATGTGGTGAGACAGGGCAGAGGCTAAACCCATTTTATTGTCACCGCAACCTAAGCATAGAACTAGCCACTGAAGGGAGGCATCCAGCTCTGGGACATCTCTGTGCTGATTAGAAATAGTGAGCAACTTCTATACACACACAGGACCTTCCATAAGACATACACAGGCAAATAACTAATATTCTATCTCAGGTATTTAGCTTTAAACTTTTTGCAAAATCTTATACACATGTCTACGTATATGCACAGCAAAACTGAATTAACCATGTATTGGAACTTCTCTTCACCTAAAAATATTATTGCAGTTTTATATGCACCTAGCAATGTTAATCTTTCAGAAAGCTCCTGTGATGATCAAATAGGTCAACATGTCCATGTGGATCTTGGAATCATCTGCAAAGATCACTGCATAAGTATAATCGAATTTTTCCCTATTTCCAAGTGGACTATAAAATTCTATCCCACCCTCTTCCCCTTTCAAATAAATACATTTTTAAATGGAGTACCTTCTCAGGAAGGTAGACAGGGGAAGAAAAAGAGAAGAATTTAAATCAGTTTATTTGAGTTTCTATTCACAAGACTGGGCTCTCATGAATTTAAAGGAAAAGTGATAAGAGTAGCAACTATGCGTGGGTTTCAGTTACCCACACTATTCCTATTCCTTGTTGTGGCTAATGTTTGATTGGTGATTTATTAAATTAACTGGGGAATATCAGAAAAGGAGTTCATTCAGCTTCATCTCTGATAATTCTTATCCTTTTACGTAGTTTATTTACTGAAATAAAATTTGGCAATTTCCTCCCACCTGATCTAACACCAGAGTGGGAGCAAGACGCCATCGACAATGTGACTTCATGCAAAACCTGACAACTGTGTGCTGTTTCCACAGAACTCCCTGAAAACAGAATAGACCAGATCCCCATGCAACTGAGACATTCTGTAGCCAACGGATACCCCTCGTGAGATGAATTTGGCATACCTTTCACACTGAAGTCTCCCAGAAACTTCAAAACCTCATGGAACATAACCCAGGGAGCACACATGGCAAGCAAAATAGCGTGGCATTTCTATGACCATAATATATATACATTTGGTGGATGAAAGCCTCATGTTGTATTCCTCTGATCACACATTGGCAGGGCCTGTGTTAGCTGTTTAGAACTGGCTTGACCTTACCTCAGAAAAGTTGTTCTTTCAAGAGATATCCTTTGCTTAAGACCCAGTAGAATCTCATACAACAGGGCAAATAATACCTGTCTGACTATAGTTTCAGTCAGTGTCAAATATAAACTTTTTTCCCCTATCCCATGTCAGTTATGGAAAAAGAAGGAAATTCGTGCAGTTTAGTGCATAGCCAGTCTTTAGAATCATGTGGGAAGCTTATTAAAAATATGGATTACTGGTACCCAGACTTACTTAATCAGAATCTCTGAGGGATAGATGAGCTTTGGAATCCATGTGTTTAACCCTTGCCCATGGGTGATGCTGAAAATTACCCAAGTTTGGGGAAGCCCAGTCAAGTAGAAAGCATGTGACATGTCAGTGGAGAGAGCCCTCACGTCATCTTTCCCTCTGGAGGTGTGGCCTTCACTCGGTCTCAAGTCTCTAGCCTGTGAAATGGCGATAAGGCTGACTGCCTCCTTTCCCCCTCATCTCACTGAGATGTTGTTTAGACTAAAGAGATGCTGACCTTAATTTTCTGATCTGTGGATTGGAGAAAGCAGAGGCATGCCCTTCTCATATCTATGCAGGGCTGAGGGTATGCCTCATTTGCCCGCATGCAGTGCCCAGCTTGTATGCTGCCACTCTGTTCCCATGTTTCTGGAGTGGCATAGCCTGGGGCAGACAGAGCACAAGGATGAATGAATCTGGCAAGTCTGTGGACAAGCTGATGATACAGTCTTGCTGGGCCTGAATGGTCTGACCCCCATCCTTCCTCCTAAGTCATCCCTCCTGGGAAAATAATAATCTCTACGTTATCAGGAGTATGGTGTTGTCAGCCACCTGGAGTGGTTGGGGATGAGCTTGGCCCTGTCAGAAAATATTATAAAAGAGACAGCCAGGAAAGTCTTTTTCTGTCTGCATTTCGGAGATGTAGTTGAGTATTCTAGAAGGCAAGAACTGGTCAGATGGAAATAAATAATAATTAATTTTTCTTTCAGAAATCTTTGTGGAAGGTAAATGTGCTATCTTCAGATGAAAAAGACCCCCCCACCTAGTTCAAGTCCAGTTAACACTTTAGAGAGCTCATATGAGAATGCTTGAACATTCAGTGATAATGAGCTGTGGTTTTTAATGCTTACCTATTTCTATTATAGTGCCCGCACAGGTTGGACACATAGTAAGCACTTAATAAATACAAGTTGCCTAACTGATTTTTACATCTGTCCACAGAGGTATTGGGATTTCTTCTAGGGATGCAATAAGCCAAATGGACTGTGTTAATAATGCCCCTGTACTTTGGAAACTAGAGAAGGCCTTTTAAATACAAAGAAACCAGATGTCACCAGACCCTTGCATTTTCTTGGTCTCCTAGGCAAGACCCAGAGGGCCATGCTATTGCCATGGATATAGTCTCTAATGAAGTATTTATACTCAGAGACTCCAGCC